>NW_023179820.1:2810564-2952640 GCF_002007445.2 Ailuropoda melanoleuca
TTTCTCTTTCTTCAGTCTCATTGTTCGTGTATAGAAATGCAACTGATTTCTGAGCATTGATTGTGTATCCCGCCACATTACTGAATTGCTGTATAAGTTCTAATAATTTGGGGGTGGAGTCTTTTGCAAATGACCCTACAGATAAAAGATTAGTATCCAAGATCTACAAAGAACTTCTAAAACTCAATACACAGGAAACAAATAATCAAATCAAAAAATGGGCAGAAGATATGAACAGACACCTTTCCAATGAAGTCTTACAAATGGCTAACAGACACATGAAAAAATGTTCAAAATCATTAGCCATCAGGGAAATTCAAATCAAAACCACACTGAATATCACTCAGCCATCAGAAAGAACAATGTCACAACATTTGCAGCAACATGGACGGGACTGGAGGAGAAAATGCTAAGCGAAATAAGTCAAGCAGAGAAAGACAATTACATGGTTCCACTCATCTATGGAACATAAGAAATAGCAGGAAGATCGGTAGGAGATAGAAGGGAAGAATGAAGGGGAGGTATACAGAAGGGGGAATGAACCACGAGAGACTATGGACTCTGGGAAACTGAGGGCTTCAGAGGGGAGGGGGTGGGAGAATGGGATAGGCTGGTGATGGGTATTAAGGAGGGCACGTATTGCATGGTGCACTGGGTGTTATACGCAAGTAATGAATCATGGAACTTTACATCAAAATCTAGGGATGTACTGTATGGTGACTAACATAGTATAATAAAAAATTATTATAAAACAAAAACAAAAACAAAAAAAATGTTTCTTTTCTTAAACTTAAAATTATGTTCCAGAGCAGGCTTACTTTTATTTCTTTTCTTTCCTTTCTTTTTTTTTTTTTTTCCAAATTAGTGAAGTGGAAAGAATAAGGACAGTGTCATCAGAATTCCAAAATCAGCCCTCACTCAGTGTGTAAAGTTAGGTAATCTACCAGGTTTCTTGTCATTCATTTTTCTTCACTATAAATGGAGATAATTCTTTCTACCTTCCAAAAGTATTACAGTGGGGCTCTTAAAAAAATATATGGCATGAAGCTGTCTATATTCTTATTTGTACTGTCAACTGTTAGCATTTAGAGGGATGACAATAAATGCTTGATAATCATGTGGTCACTACTGCTTGAATAATATTGGATATTATTGAAATATGCCTAATGATTCTTTGAAATTTTGTTATTTAGTTCATCCTTTTTGGAGTACCTGGCTGGTTCAGTCAGTAGGGGCATGCAACTCTTGATCTTGGGTTTCTAAGTTCAAGCCCCACCTTGGGTATAGAAGTTACTTAAAAATAAAATCTTGAAAAATACACTTTACAGTGTATTCTTTTTATGTTAGTAAATAGTCCAGAGCAGCATCTATGTTCTCACACTCCTCTAGTTACACAGGTAAGCCAGTCCTTGCCCTTGAGGATGTTAAATAAACTCTTTGAGGCTAAAAGAAAAGTAAGCAAGGAGAATTTCCCTTTGATTCCATATGACAAAAACAATGATGGGGTAAACAAAGGAAAGTAAGGTGCTATAGAAAAACAACATCAGGCTTGGCCAGGTTGGGGAGGCACAAAGGAAGCCTGAAGGGTGGCTGTGGATGATGAAGATTTTCCAGAGATTTACATCAGCACACCTTACTTGGGGAGAGTTGGACAAGGGCTCATCAAATGACTTACAGGAGGTCATGCAATAGAATTGAGGACACAAAAAGTCTACTCTCACACAAATAAAATCAAGACCCTAATGTTGCACTGCACAATAGCTTAATCTTCTTATGAAACAATTACAGTATAGACGGACATAGTTTCCAGGGAGCCACTGTAAATTAGGAACGAATCACATGGAAAGTGAGAATCATCTCTGGTTGATGGTAGGCCCTTTCTTTTTAGTTAATATTATGTTAGATTTTTAGATCAGCTCCATGGAATGCAAAGAACACTCGGCAGAGCTAAACTCCATGAATCAAGGAGCAGATCAGCAAAAGAAGCCTGGGGTACCTGGTGCATCACTTGACAATCTAAGCACAGTACCGATGCTTGAAGAATCTAGAAAGAAGTGGGGGAGAGGAGAGGATGAATAAGGGACAAAACTCCTGAAATGCACAATACTATTGGTGCAAGCTTGAAAATTACACCGTCTGTCCTTGAAATCCATTTGATTTTTATCATGCTACCAATTTCTCCTCACACCTACTATAAGATCCAGAATTCAAATGTTCATGGACAGGAAAATCTTGTATGGTGCTAATAAACTATATTCACTAATTTCTATGATAATTTCTGCTGTTCTAGTAGATAAATCCCATGAGCTTGCCATGTGAGATACTAATACCTATTGAAAAGGATGACAATTGCATTGATTGCTAACCTGAAAAAAAATGTAATCATGTATCTCTTTTCTTTGTGTGTGTGTGTGTGTGTGTGTGTGTGTGTGTGTGTGTTTGTGGTTTTTGGGGGGGGGTTTCTTGGTTTTTTTTGTAATATAAATTTTTTAAAATTGGGGGATGATAGACATATAGCATATTAGTTTCAGGTGTGCNTTGTGGTTTTTGGGGGGGGGTTTCTTGGTTTTTTTTGTAATATAAATTTTTTAAAATTGGGGGATGATAGACATATAGCATATTAGTTTCAGGTGTGCAACAAGTATTCTAAATATGTATTGCAAAATGATCATCACAGTAAGTAGTTAATATCCGTCATGATATATAGTTACAAAGTTTTTTTCTTATGAACTTTTTAAAATATTTTTTTATTATGTTATGTTAGTCACCATACAGTATATCCTTAGTTTTTGATGTAATGTTCCATGATTCATTATTTGCATGTGACACCCAGTGCTCCAAGGAATATGTGTCCTCCTTAATACCCATCGCCGGCCTATCCCAGTTCCCCAGCCCCCTCCCCTCTGAAGCACTCAGCTTGTTTCCCAGAGTCCATAGTCTCTCGTGGTTCATTCCCCCTGCTGTTTACCCCCCTTCATTCTTCCCTTCCTTCTCCTACCGATCTTCCTATTTCTTATATTCCATAAATGAGTGAAACCATATGATAATTTTCTTTCTCTGCTTGACTTATTTCACTTAACATAATCTCCTCCAGTCCTGTCCATGTTGCTGCAAATGTTGTGTAATCGTTCTTTCTGATGGCTAATAGTCCGTTGTATATATGGACCACATCTTCTTAATCCAGTCATCTGTTGAAGGGCATCTTGGCTCCTTCCACGATTTAGCTAGTGTGGACAAAGCTGCTAGGAACATTAGGGTGCATATGGCCCTTCTCTTCACTACGTCTGTATCTTTGGGATAAATACCCAGTAGTGCAATTGCTGGATCATAGGGTAGCTCAATTTTTAACTTTTTAAGGGACCTCCACACTGTTTTCCAAAGTGGCTGTACCAACTTGCATTCCCACCAACAGTGTAAAGAGGGATCCCCTTTCTCCACATCCTCTCCAACATTTGTTGTTTCTTGTCTTGTCCATTTTTGCCATTCTAACTGGTGTAAGTTGGTCTCCAATGTGGTTTTGATTTGAATTTCCCTGATGGCTAATGATGTTGAACATTTTTTTGTGTGTCTGTTAGCTCTCCATACACAACACCAGACAATATAATTGCCTTGAAATTGTGTGAGAGCTAGCAAAAGAAAACTCGTGGATGCTCAGTATGGAATGAGAACAACGGAGTACCTCAGTTAATCTTAGTTCAGACTGAAGAGTTCCATAGTACCAAAAAGAATGACCTATATTGGGATGAAGCAAATGGATAGGTGCATTTTTTAAATAGCCTTTAAACAAGGTTTATGTTCTGCTCTTTCTTTTTTCAAATGGAAGCTTTTTACTAAAAAGGGAGGGGGAGAAAAAAATGATACATAATGGTCAAAGCCTTTAATTTTCAAGGGAAATCTAAAGATGAGATTTACACTTATTTTTTTTCCTGAAGAATGGCATGCTAGAATCCCCAAAATGTATGCAAATCTAAGAATAATTTGTGTTCTGTCGAAGTAAAATAAATATATTAACTTTAAAGAAAAAAATCTTTACTAAGGTCATAATGAGTTTCCAAAACACTGAATTTAACAAACTGACTTTAGAGGAAGTCTGTAAGGGATGTCATGGACGGGAGTTCAGTTTTCAATTTTTTAAAATCTTTGCATTAAGTGTGTCTTCTTTTCTTTACTGGCTGGTATCTACTTCTGACATTACCACTTAAATGGTAATCCGTACAGGAAGGCTTCACTGCACACCTTCCATGTCCAAAGGTTTGAGTCCCCCCTCTTCACAAAGCTGGTGCTTGTACCCTTGTCATGGCAGTTACTGTGTGTATGACAGTCATCTGGCATATGTGACGCGTCCCACTCGTGTGAGGACATGAGGTTTTTGAATCCACAGTGGCTAGTACGTAATCAGCCCTCGATGTCACATGTATTAAAACAATGAATACATGTATTCCTCTAACACAGGTTTTCTCCAGTGGAAATGAGGCACACTCTTATTTGAGGAAAAAATAGGATTTTAGTAAGATAGAAGCAGAAAGGGCAAAGAAAAGTTGATATTTTGAGTTGATTATTGAGTTAATATCTTGCATAGAGGGCTATGAAAGCAAAGCAAAGGAATAGGCTTTAAATTCAAAGTGAATTTTACTATTATTCAGTTTTCTATATTACTTAAAAGACAACATTGTTCACAAGAGAAGCAGGCGCAATGTCCAAAATAATGATCAGAACAACAGCATTTGGTGTTCTATCTCAACTTAGTTCTCTATTTTCTATATTCTGTGTATTTGCTTTATTTTTATTATTTATTATTATTTATAAATAGATATTTATTATTATTTTAGAATCTCATATACCATTAAAGAAAGTATGTGGGTTTTGTTGGAAAGAATGGGTTTTCAAATTTAAAGGTTTTCAAATAACACACTTGAACATTTTTCCTTCTGACTGTCCAAACAGCACGTTAAAGAGCTCTCCACTCTTAAAGGTTTAGGGGGAAGAACCAGTGTCAGTCATAGTATTTCCCAAAACATTATGCTTCTTGAAACCAAAACTTGCCGCGTACGCAGTATCATAAAGAAAGCCCCAAAATCCTTCAATTATTATTTTAAAATCATCTAGTTTACATTATAATATTCATAGAAGTACAGGGACCCACTCTAAGCATACTCTAAAATTTAACAAATCCATTCTGTGTCATCACTCACACAAATCATGATATAAAATACTTTTATTGCTCAGGAAGTACACTGATGTCCCTTAACAGTTAATACCTCACCCCTGGCCCTAGGTAACTACTGAACTATGGTTTTGCTGTTCTAGAATTTCCAATAAATGGAATCATCTTTTGTCCTTGGTTTTTTCCTCTCAGCATGTTTTATGATCCATCCAAATCATTGCAAGGATCAGCAATCATTACTTTTATTGCTCAGAAATATTTTGTTGTTGCTACTGTTTGAGTATTCCACAGTTGGTTTCTCCATTCACCTGTTGAAACATTTGTATCATTTCCAGCTTTCGGCTTTTCTTTTAAGTTTATTAATTTTTTTTTAGTAATCTCTACACCAACATGGGGCTCAATTTCACAACCCTGAGATCAAGAGTGCCATGTTCTTCCCACTGAGCCAGACAGGCACCCCATAGCTTTCAGCTTTTCTGAATAAAGCTGCTACAAACTCTTTTGTACAAGTATTTGTATGGATTATGTTTTCACTTTCCTTGGGTATATATTTAAGAGCAAATTTGCTAGATTATAAAATAAATACATGTTTAAGCTATAAGAAAGGGTTCAGCTGTTTCTAAAATTGTATCATTTTACAGTCCCACCAGCAATGTATTAGAATATCAATTGCTACACATAGTATCCACTCATTTTTTTCCTATTTCTTTTGTTTTTTAAAAAAAGATTTTTAAAAATGTATTTATTTGAGAGAGAGCACAAGCAGGGGGAGAAACAAAGAGAGGACAAGCAGACTCCACACTGGGCATGAGCCCAACACAGAACTTGATCCTACGACCCCAAGATCATGACCTGACCTGAAACCAAGAGTCAGATGCCCAACTGACCGAGCCAACCAGGCACCCCTATTTCTGTTCTAATGTCTTTGGTGAGTTTTTAATTTTTATGAAGTTCATTTTATCAGACTTTTACGTATGGTTTTTGTTTGTTATATCCTGTCTAAGAAATCTTTGCCTACTTCAATGTCATGAAATTCTTCTCCTGTTTCCATCTAGAATGCTACAACTTTAGAGTCAGTTTTGACTTAAAGTGTGAAAATAGTAGGGCTGTACTTTGTACTTTCTTATTAATATGAAGTTATTTCATTTGTTGAAAAGACTATTCATCCATTTCCCAATTATTTTTACCTTCGTCTATTAACTTTGTAAACGCTTCATTCCTTATTGGCACCTTCATTAAAAAGAAGGTTCTAAAGAAGGTAATATATGTCTTTTGGAACTTGGAAAGAAGATAGTGTCATTTTCACGAAGTTTTGGCTATTCTACATTTCTACCATATAAATTTAAGAATCTATTTCTCAATTCCTACAAAAAAAATAGCATCTAATAGGATTTTGTTTGAGATGACTTTAACTGTTAATAAATCTGAGGAAATTTGCCATTTTAAAATATTGAGAGGTATATTAAGATCTCATGAACATGGTGTCACTCATTTTATTTCATTCTTCTTTAACTAACATTTTTCAGCATTCACTATAAAGGTCTAGCACAACTTTATTAATATTTTCCTAAAAATGTCATTTTTGCTGCTAACATATGTATTTTTAAGTTTTCATTTCTAATATTTCTACTGCTAGTTTATAAAATATAATTATTTTATATTAGGCATTCATTCTGTGACATCACTAGATTTCCTTAGTATTTCTAGTAGTTACTTCACAAATTTATTAGGATTTCTATAAAAATGACCATAACATCTGAAAAATCAAAGGAGTTTTATTTCTGTCTTTCCTATTTTTATGAATTTTATTTCTTTTTCTTGACTTACTTCACATAATGAGTGAATTGTAATTTTTAATAAAACTGGTGAGAATGGATTTCCTTTCCTTGGTCCTAATCTTAGTGGAAAGGTATTCTCTGCTCCTCACCTTACTCGTGCTCACCCTCTCTCTCACTCTAAGTAAATAAAGGAAATCTTTTAAAAAATTTTAAAAAGGGAGTGCCTAGGTGGCTCAGTCAGTTAAATGTCTGCCTTTGGCTCAGGTCATGATCTTGGGATCCCGGGATTGAGTGCAAGTCCAGCTCCCTGCTCAGTGGGGAGCCTGCTTCTCCCTCTCCCTCTGCTCCTCCCCCTGCTTATGCTCTCTTTCACTCATGCTCATGCTGTCTATTACTCCTGCTCTCTCTCAAATAAATAAATAAAATCTTTAAAAAAATAAAATAAAATAACAGCCCTTAAATCTGTCACTGTGAAAAATGATCTTTATTGATTTTCAAATATTAAACTAATCTTAAATTTCTTGAATAAAGGCTACTTGGTCATATTGCATTTTAAGAAAAAAGCATCATAATGTATTAGCAAATATATGCATATGAATACACTATACACACACACACACACACACACACACATTATCAACAGTAGTCAAACTATGGAAAAAGCCCAATTGTCCATCAACTAATGAATGGATAAAGAAGTGGTGTGTGTGTGTGTATGTGTGTGTGTGTATACACATATATATAATGGATGTTACTCAGCCATCAAAAGAATGAAATCTTCCCATTTGCAATGACATGGATGAAGCTGGGGTATATTATGCTTAGTGAAGTAAGGCAGTCAGAGAAAGACAAATACCATATGATTTCACTCATATATGGAACAAAAGAAACAAAACAGGTGAATGTAGGGGAAGATTTACTACCACCATTTTATTTTTTCCTTCTGGTTATTTTGTTTTTCCATTTCTTCCCTTTCTGTTTCTGTTTACCTTTGTATGTTGGTGGTTTTCCATGGTGATTTGCTCAGTCTCTTCTTTTTATATGTTTTGTGTCACTGCTCTAGATTTTGTTTTGTAGTTACCATGAAGTTTACATAACATTACACCAATAAAATAATCCTTTTTCTGCTGATAAGAATGGTCTTAATTTACATATAAACCTTCCATCCTTTTACTCTCACCCTTTCATATTTCGATGTCACAAATTATCTCCATTTATGTTCTGATTTTATTACTAAGTTGTAGTAGCTGTATTTATTTTTAATGTTTTTTCTTTAACTTTTAAGTAATAATTAAGAGTTTAGTATGCTATTCTGAAATAGAGTTACAGTTTTCAAATTCTGACTACTTATTACCTTAGTAAGTGTTTTCTATAGTTTTGTTTTTTCATCTCAGCTGAAGAGCTCCTTTCAACATTTCCTGTAAGGCAAGTTTAGTGGTGGTTAACTCCTTCAGCTTTTGTTTGCCTGGGAATCTTTGATTTCTTCTTCATTTCTGAAGAATAACTTTGCCAGATAGTATATTCTTGGCTGGTAGTTTTTATCTTTCAATATTTTGAGTGTCATTCCACTGTCTCTTGGCATGTCTCAGTTCCTGCTGAGAAATCTTTTAATAGCCTGGTGGGACATCTTATAGGCTACTGTCTTTTTTTTTTTTTTTTTTCTTTTCCTGGCTGCCTTTAATATTGACTTTGGCAGTCTTAACTATAATATGTCTTGGAGAAGGTCTTTTTGCATTGAGATAATGAAGTATTCTATTAGCTTTGTGGACTTGTATATACAGTTCCTTCCCCATGTTTGGGAAGTTCTCTGCTTTATTTTCCTAAATAACTTCTTTGCCTCCTTCTCCTTATCTTCTCCTTCTGGTACACCCATTATTCTTATGTTGGTTTTTCTATGGAGTCTGATAGCTCTCACAGAGTTTCTTCACTTTTTAAAAATCTTTATTCTCTCCCCTCTTCCACCTGAATCATTTGTAGATTCCTATTTTCTAGCTCACTAACTCTCTCTTCCATCTGATCTGTTCTATTACCAGTGCATTCTAATGAGTTCCTTATCTCATTTATTGAGCTCTTCAGCTCCAGAATTTTTATTTAGCTCTTTTATAGAATTTCACTCTTTTTGGTAATGTATTACTTTTGTTCATTGATTTTATTCCTGAGATCATTGTACTGCCTGAATTCTCTTGTAACGGGTTGAATTTCTTCATAGCAGCTAGTTTAAATACTTTATCGCAATATTCCGTATCTTTGAATTCCGTGGCTAAAAACTTGTCATTTTCTTTTTGTGATACCATATTACTGTGATTTTTTTCATAATGTTTGATGAAGTAGGAGAAGGCTCATAATGTTCAAATGAAGCGGAGAAACACTTTTCTTCCTTAGCCAAAGTTTTACTTTGATATTAACAGTTGAACAGGTTGATAATTAGGAGCCTTCCTCTTTTTCCAGAAGGTGGCGCTAAAGCACAAGTTTTTGGTTTCCCTTACCAGGACTAACTCCCCATTTAGGCAAGGAGTGCACATTAAAAAAAAAAAAAAAAATGGCGGAAGAAAAAGGTGGTAGCGGAGTGGGGGAAGGTGTGTGCTTACCACTAGGGCTTGGAGTGTGCCCACCTCCAGCTACAGGGATCCTGCAGTGGGGGATCCCAGGGGTCTGTGGGAGGTTCTCTGGCCAGAACCCAAGTACAGAAGGCAGGAGACACTTTCCTTAGATACCCTTTGCCTACCTTCATTTCTCTCTTTCAGTCTCTGTGGTTTCTCTTCAGAGACAGTGACAGATTGTCCAGCTGCAAAACATGTGCCCCGGCCGAACTCGCTGCCTTCACTCTCCACGTCCTCTGCCTCATACCTGTGCCCCCACCCCCTCGCCACCACTCCCCTCCCTCCGTGGCTTCCTCCGCAGGCCAGCCCACGCACTTTGGAGGGCGCAGACAACTGGATCTCCGGTGTTCCGGCAAGTCGTGCACAGGCACTTTTTTCCAGTTTTGAAAGTCCCATCGGTTGTAAATGGAAGGGGAGAGAGAAAAAGGAGTGACTCAGGCTGACTCAGCAGCCATGATGCTGCTCTCACTCTCCAAATTTAGTTTTATAAATGAACCTAGTCAGAGTTGTATCAAGTTCCTCTATTCAAAGGATTAAAATTTCATATAAAATGATTTCTTCTACATTCTGTCATTTTAAATTCCATTGATTTCACCTTCATTTGAATCATGTACTTCGTCATACTCTGGATTACTTCACTTTTCTTTATTTAATTTCTTTAGATGGTTACGATAGATCATAGAATTGATTTTAGACCCCTTTCTTTTCTATTATGAATGTTTCAAGAGCCAAAATGTTGTCTAAGCAAAGCACACTTAGCTACATTCCCCCCTTGTGTCATTTTACTCCATTCAAAATATTTTCTGGTTTTCCCTGTGATCACTTCTGTGAGTCATGATGCAAGTGTGTGTGTGTGTGCGTTTAGTAGTATGCGTCATTTACAAATTTGTGGAGATTTCTAGATATCTTCCTGTTTTAAGGTATAACCTACCTTAATTTTGGTGAGATAATACTCTGTGTGATCCTAACCCTGTTAACTATTGAGTCTGCTCTGTGACACAGATCTAGTCTGTGTTGGGGAGCATTCCGTGACATCAGAGTATATGAACTCCACTGTTGTGTAGAGAGCTCTGATACCGTGAATCAGCTCAAGATTATTGCAATGCTCTTCTAGTTTCCTATATTCTTTCTAATTTTATGTCCACTTTTTAATCAATAACTGAGAGAGTAGTTTTGAAATCTCAAGTTAAAATTGTAAATTAGTCTATTCTTTTGGTTTTTATAGTTTTTGCTTTATTTATGTTTAGTTTCTGTTATAGGTAAATTAATAAGTGTGATGCGATGTTATATATTCTTTTTTTTTTAAAGATTTTATTTATTTATTTTTTTTGACAGAGATAGAGACAGCCAGCGAAGAGAGGGAACACAAGGGGGGAGTGGGAGAGGAAGAAGCAGGCTCACAGCAGAGGAGCCTGATGTGGGGCTCGATCCCAGAACGCCGGGATCACGCCCTGAGCCGAAGGCAGACGCTTAACCGTTGTGCCACCCAGGCGCCCCATCGATGTTATATATTCTTAATAAACTTTTCTTTCATCTTTACAAAATATTCCTCTGTACATTTTTATGTTTCTTGTTTTAAAGTGTGCTTCTATGGATATTAATGAAACTACTTGAGCTTATGATTACTGCTTTTGTGGTATATATTTTCTCCTTTTTGTTTTGACCTATTATGATATTTTATTGTAAAAACATTTCTTTTTCACAGGATGTATTTGAATCTTGATTTTTTTCTATCGAGTCTAATAATCTTTGCCTTTTAATTGGAGCATTTACATTAATAATAGTTGGGTTTAAGCTCACCATTTGTAATTTGTTTTCTATTTGCCCCATCCAGTCTTTGTTTCTTTTTTCTTTTATAATTGTTTTGATTAATTGTATTTTTAGTATAACATTTGATCTCCGCTTTATCTTTTTTAAGATTTTATTTATTTGTCAGAGAGAGAGCACAAGCAGGGGGAGCAGCAGGCAGAGGGAGAGGGAGAAGCAGGTTCCCTGCTGAGCAGAGAGCCCAACATGGAGCTCAATCCCAGAACACTGGGATCATGACCTAAGCTGAAGGCAGATGCTTAACTGACTGAGCTACCCAGGCGTCCCTTGATCTCCACATTAAATTGCTACATAGATATTTCTGTTTTATTGCTGGTTTTTCTAATGTTTATAGAATGAATTGATAACACGATAGTAATATTCAAATTATATTGTGCCATTTCACATAAGAATATCACCACAGTATATTGTTATCTCTCCACCCTCCTTTATTATTTTCATATATTTTACTTTAATATATTTTACTAAACTGATGATATAGTTACTAATTTTTGCTTTAATCATTTGTGTTTTAAATAAAACTTTGAAAATCAGCAAGTGGTATTTACTCATATGTTTCCATTTCCTTCTTGTAAATCAAAGTATCCATCTGGCATCATTTCATTCAGCCTGATGAACTTCCTTTACACTTTTTTTTAACTTATGTCTGCTGACAAAGATTTTTCTTAGCTTTTATTCAGCTGAAAAGTCTTTATTTTGACTATATCGCTTCTCAATTAGAAGTAGAATTCTCAGTTAACAACCGAAATAAGCAACAAATTTCCACTCAAAACTGAAAAAAAAGGCATTTGTACCTAAAATTATAGCTCTCCAACTTTTGCAATTGGGAGTTTGCATTTTTCCTTTGAAATATAGGTCCATAAGAAATTCTCTATTAATCGAAATAATTTTAACGAAACTGAAATGCTAAGCTTTCTACATTAATCATTTTTATTAATATGTAATGCAATGTGCTTGCAACTTCATCTGAGTTTGGAACTTCAGCATATAATTTAACAGTGAAAGATGTATAAGTTTATGAAGACACTAAATCAGACACTTCTTACCCAAGGGGTCCATTTCCCAGTCTTTTCAGGTTCTATTTGAAAGGTCTCCATACTTTTCCTTGATTGTGTGACAGTTTGGCGTTTTCCACTTCAGAACTGTAGCACATATGATCAGACACTATTTTCCTTCATACTGATATCACTTCTGCACTTATCCCTCCCCAGTTAAGTAATTCCCACTGTAACAGGACAAATTCTAGTATACAAAGTACGGAGTATGAAGAAATTTTCAAGAAAAATGAAAGCTATAAAGACCATAGAACATATCTTATTTGCATATTATTTATCCTTTAAAAGGAAAGAGTCAGTTAAACCAAATGTGTGACGTTCTCCTCGTCACTGGGTACCGAACCCCTATGTTTACAGCGAAGAGACCATTATCAGATAGCAAATGGCCACCAAGTGTCCTTGGCCTGCAGTGTCCCAAATGGTGCTCTTATAGCTGTCCTGGTTTTCAGTACTTCCAGGCATCTTTTCCACTTTTCCTCCTTCACTCAATATTCCTCTCATCTATCCATCCTCTTCCTTTTGTTTTTATTTTTCTTTTATACTTAGCTCCTTTCTATTAAAACTGGAAGTGAAACAAGAAAATGAACAAATAGCCAAAACAAAAGATTTAAAGCAAAGGTACAGAGCTTTGGTTCAGTGACATCCAAAATTTTTGCAAATATAAAAATTTTTTATATTAGGCTAAGTCCCTTAAATTACAGTGTCTATCCTCGTAGGACACCTGCTATAAAAACACAAACACAAGACATTTCTAAGGACTCGGATGTCATCATCATGGTGATGTACACTGTCTGTACTTTTTGTCTCTCTTTTAACAACTAAAAATTGACAACCATGCATAAACGGTTTATCTTTATCTCTGTGGGAGTTGTGGAAACTAGCACTATACATCAAGGGACCTGGTAGGAGTCTCGCCCCCCTATGCATTGGATAGTGGTCAGATGGGCCTTGGTATGTGCTGTGGAATCAGCTGACATTGGCAAACTGGCTCCATCCCTCTTAGCTATGGTTGGCGAAAAGATGGAGAGGGCTGGTTTGGACAGACACCCATAGATGAGAGCGACTTTATAGAAGTCCAGCTTTCCTGGGAAGAGATTCCAGCACTCTGCTAGAGGGAGGAAAATCACACACACACACACACACACACACACACACACACGCACTGTGTGTGTGTGTGTATATATATATATATATACATATATATATATATATTTTTTTTTACACACATTGGAGAGGGTAAGGGGAATTTTGCCAACACTGCTTTACCCCCAAGAGGGCACAGAGTGAGACTGAACTAGCCAGTGGTAGACTCTAACATAAGGGAAAGGGAGAGTGGTAAGCGAGTATTTGGCTTCAGCTATTTGGGATGCTGATAGTAATATACTGAGGTGGAAACTCTATGACTGGAGGGAGAGAGGAGGGCATGAAAGAGGCAGATACAAATATCAAAGTGCATTAAAGGGACATAGTTCCTGCTGAATGTGTTCAGGAATCCAGCAGGAAGCATGTCAACGAGTCACTGGTAGAACCTGACCTGAAGATTCCCCCCATTTGACCCACAGGTACCCCAACACCTCAAGTGCTAAACCCACACTACCCCAAATTCTGAGGCAGGGTCCTTGTGCACACTCATAAGTGTAGCAACAAGAGTGAGCTCTGATAGACAGGAGGCGCACTCAAAAATCAGGCCGGGGTATGTGGGCAAGGGAGAAACCATCATCTTCTAGAAAACAAAAAAGATGTTTCTAGTTGTAAGAATAAGAGGGAACAAACAAGCTCAGTAATTTGTCCACAAGAAGAAGCAGGAAATGTAGAGTCAGTGAAATAATGAAAGGTTGGAGAAAATGCCAGAAACAAGCAGGATCCCCAAAAAATATCCCCAACTTAAAGACAACTAGCTAAGATCTGCAGAAGCGTCTGCTACTTTGATTGAAAAGAGCAATGCAAAACTCAAAGGGACATGAAGACTCAAGGAAACTTGTGGTCACCAAAAGATAATCATCCCTTAGTGACAATACTCAAAGACACAGAATCTTATGATTTAGCTGATAAAGAATTCACAATTGTTCTGAGGAAACGTGACAAAATAACTCAGTAAGAGGACAAAGAAAATGAATGAAAGAGTAAAGAAAGCCTATGTGATCTATGGGACATCATCAAACATTCAAACATTAGAATAATTGGAGTTCCTGAAGGAGAGGGGTGGAAGAAAGGGGTTAAGTTCTCTTTGAAGAAATAATAGCTGAGAATGTCTCCAACCGGTGGGGGGAGGGGGTGTATTTGGATATTCATGTTCAAGAAGGTAATAGGTCACCCCATCATCTCAATGCAAAACAATATTCTCCAAGACATGTAAATGAAATGCCAAAACTCACAAAGAGAGAAGCCTAAAAGCAGAATGAGAATGAAAGATTGTAATTTACAGCGGACCTCTATTAGTCTAAGAGAAGATCTCTCAGCAAAAACTTCACAGGCCAGGAGAGAGTACAATGATGTAATCAAAGTGTTTAAAGAAAAAAATTGACAAGAATATTGTATCTGGCAAAGTGATGCTTCATATATGAAGAACAAATAAAGACTTTCAAGCAAACACAAACTGAGGGAATTAGTCACCACTAGACCTGCCCTGCAAGAAATGCTGAAAGGAGTTCTTCAAGCTAAGATGAAAAGATGTTAGTAAAATGAAAAAATACAACACACCGGTAAAGGTAAATATACAGTCAGATTTAGAGAACTCTGATACTGTAATAGGGTGTTAACCACTTAACTATAATGTAAACTTAACACTTAACTATAATATAAAGGTTAAAGGAAAAGAGTATTAAAAATAACTATAGCTAGCATAATTTGTTTAAAATTACACAAAACAAAACAGATAAATTATGACATCAAAAATAGAAAAGTAAAAGAGTAAATTTTTGTATGCAATCAAAAAATGCTTTCAGCTTAAAATGGGTTATTTATGTTTTATTAAAGCCTCAGAGTAACCACAAAGAAAAATTGTAGAATAGATGTACAAAAGGAAAAGAAAAAGGAATCAGAGTCACCACCTTGGAAAATCACTAATTCATAAAGGTAAGAGGTAAAGAAAAAAAGAAACTGCAAACCAGCCAGAAAGCAATTAATAACATGTCATTAGTTATTCCTTACATATTAATAATTATTCTAACTATAAAGGGGTTAAATTCACTAATTAAAAAGCACAGAGTGTCAGGAGGGATGAAAACACAAGACCCACTGTATGTTGCATACGAGAGTCTCACTTCAGCTTTAAGGACACACATAGGATCAAAGCAAAGAGATGGAATAAGATTTTCCATGCAAGTGGAAAAAAGAAAGGGGGGGGTGCCTGACTTGGGGGGGGTGCCTGAGTGGCTCAGTCAGTTAAATGTCTGTCTTCAGCTCAGGTCATGATCCCAGGGTCCTGGGATCAAGCACCACATAGGCTCCCAGCTCAGGAGGAGACTGCTTCTCCCTCTCCTCCCCACTTGTGCTCTCTCTCTCACTCTTTCTCTCTAAAATAAATAAAATCTTTTAAAAAATGTAAAAAAAGAAAAGTGGAGGTAGCTAAACCTATATCAGACAAAATAGGCAGTTAGCCAAAATTGGTTAAAAAAAAAGGAGACACAGAAAGTCATTGCATAATGGTAAAGTGATGAATTTATTAAAAGGATATAATAATCATAAATATATATGCAGCCAGCATCAAAACACTTCAATATATTAAGTGAATGCTAGTAGATCTGAAGGGAAAAACAGGCAATACAAGGATAAAAAGGACTTCAGTAACCCCGTTCAGCAATGACTAGATCATTCAGATGGGAAATCAACACGGAAGTATTGGACTTGAACCATAATTTAGACCCAATAAAACAGACATTGACAGAAACTGCATCCAACAGAAGTAGAATATAAATTCTTCTCAAGTGCACATGGAACATTTTCCAAGATATGATTGGCCAGAAAACAAGTCTTAGCAAATTTAAGATTGAAATCATACCAAATATATTTTCTTATCACAATGGTATGACACTAGAAATAATAACAGGAGGAAAGTTGGAATTCACAAATATGTGGAGATTAAACAACATGCTCCAGAAAAACCAATGGGTCAAAGAAGAAATCAAAAGACTAAGAAATAGCTTGTAAAATAGATTAACTAAAATACAATAGCAGACTGCACAAGCACACACTGGAAACACCTCCCTGAAGTGCCAAACCCTAGGCACTACATGACCTCTTTTTCATAAGACCATTACTTTTCAGGAGCAGGAGACATAAACAGCTTTTCTAACACAGAGAAGAAGGCAGAAACTAGACAAAATGCCAAGACAGAGGAATTTAACCCAGGTGAAAGAATAAGATAAGGCCACAGCTAGAGAAACAGATATAAGTAACATGCCTGATGGAGAATTTGAAGCAACAATCATAAGGATACTCTGGGCTTGAGAAGGAATAGAAGACATCAGTAAGACCCTTACCACAGAAATAAAAGAGGTAAAAAAGAATCAATCAGAGATGAAAAATACAATAAATGAGATAGGAAAGAGGCTTCATGCAATGAACAGAAGTCTGGAAAAAGCAGAGGACAAATTAATGACCTACAAGTCAAAATAGTGGAAAATAATGAAGCTGGACAAAAGAGAGAGAATGATGGAACACAAGAAAAGACTTTGGGAACTCAGAGACTCCATCAAACATAATAACATTTGTATTAAAAGAGTCCCAGAAGAAGAGAGAGAAAAGGGGGCAGAAAATTTATTTCAGGAAGTATTAGCAGAAAACATCCACAATCTCGGTAATGAAACAGACATCCAGATCCCTGAGGTACAAAAACCCCCCATCAAAATCAACAAAAGCAGGCAAATACCAAAGCATATTGCAATTAAATTTGCAAAATACAGCAACAAAGAAAAAATCTTAAAAGTATTAAGACAAAAGAAGTCCCTAACTTACAAGGAAAGATCAATTAGGCTACCTGGAGATTTCTCAACAGAAACTTGGCAAGCCTGAAGAAAGTGTCATGATATATTCAAAGTGCTCAATGGGAAAAACCTGCAGCCAAGAATACTCTATCCAGTAATGCTATCATTCAGAATAGAAGGTGATAAAGTTTCCCAGACAAACAAAAACCAAAGGAGTTCATGACCACTAACCCAGTTCTACAAGAAACATTAAAGGGGGACTCTTTGAGTGAGAAAGTGAGACCAAAAGTGATAAAGACTAGAAAGTAACAGAGAAAAATTCCAGAAACAACCAAACAAGTAATAAAATGGCACTAAATATAAATCTATCAATAACTACTCTGAGGACCGCCTGGGTTGTATAGTCAGTTAAGCATCTGACTCTTGTTTTCAGCACAAGTCATGATCTCAGGATCATGAGAATGAGCCCCACATCAGGCTCTGTGCTCAGGGCAGAGTCTGCTTAAGACTCTGTCTCCTTCCCTCTCTCTGTCACTGTTCCTCCCTCCCTCTCTCTCTCTAAAATAAATAAATAAGTCTTATAAAAAATAATTACTCTGAATGTAAATGGAATAACACTCCAATCAAAAGACATGAAGTGTCAGAATGGATAAAAAAAAAAACAAACCACCATCTATATGCTGCCTACAAGAGACTCATTTTAGACCTAAGACACCTGCAGATTGAAAGTGTAGGAATGGAGAAACATTTGTCATACAAATGGATGTAAGAAAGTTGGAGAAGTAATACTTGTATCAGACAAGTAGACTTTTTTTCCTTGTATTATTTTTATCTTGCTTTGGTATCAGGGTAGTACTGGCCTCATGGAATGATTTTGAATGTGTTCACTCTATTCTATTATTTGTAAGATTTTGATAAAGGTTGTCATTAATTATTTTTTTTTAATGTTTGGTAGAATTCACCAATGAAACTATGTGGTCTTGGGCTTTCTGTGCTGGGAGATTCTTGATTCCTAACTCAAGGTTCATTCTTGTTATTGGTCTAAAGAGGTTTCCTATTTCTTGGATTCAAGATTCATGATTTAATCTTGGTAAGCTGTACATTTTTAGGAATTATGTTTGATTTTTTTCCCCCAAGTATCTGATTTACATAGTTCTGTGGTTGTCTGTTGTATTTGTTTTCTCTTCCATTTTTTATTTTAATTTTTGAGTCTTCTCTCTTTTTTTGTTACTTAATATAGTTAAAGCATTACCAATTTTGTCTATTTTTTGGAAAAACTGGTCATTAATTTCAATGGTATGTTATTTATTCTGGTCTATTTTATTCATTTCTGATTTTTCTTTGTTATTTTCTTTCTCCACTAAATTTCAGCTAAGGTTCTTCTTTTTCTAGTCCTTTGTATTATAATATTAAGTTGCTTAAACTTTCTTCTTAATACAAGCATTTATACCATAAATTTCACTGTAACATCTGCTTTTGCTGCATCCCATAGGTTTTAGAATATTGTGTTTTCTTTTTCTTTTGTATTGAGACATATTTTGATTTGCAATTTGATTTCTTGTTTGACCCATTGCTTGTGCAACAAAGTGTTGGTTAATATTTACATATTAAATATTTCATATTTACATTTTAGATATTCTAGCTTTATCTTATTGCCAATCTTTAGTTTTGTACCCTTGTAGTTGGAAAATATACTAGGTATGATTTCAGTCTTCTTAAATTTGTAATTTTTGTTATGTCTCTTTTTATGTGATTTAAACAGGGGGTTTTTCTGCACCAGAAAAAAAATGTATATTCTATTTTTCTTGGATGGAATGTTTTATATATATCTTTTAGAAATACACATTCTGAAGTATCCTTCTAATAAAAAAATGTTCTTGTTGAAAAAAATAATAACTTTAACTGATGGTACTTGTTTAACAGAAAGAATATCAGAGGGGAGATGGGTGGAGTGATGGGTGAAACAGGTGAAGGGGACTAAAAGTACACTCATGATGAGTATTGAAGATGATGTATAGAATTGTTGAATCACTATATTATACACCTGAAACTAATATAACACTATATGTTAACTATATTGGAATTAAAAGTAAAAACTTAATTTAGAAAAAGATTAAAAAAAGAAGTATCTTGAAACAAGTGAAAATGGAGCAAAACATACCAAACATGATGGGATGCTGCAAAAGCAACCCCATGAGGGAATTTTGTAGTAATAAATGCCTACATTAAAAAACAGATACATACTGTAATAAATAATCTCACCTTATACCTCAAGGAACTACAAAAAGGAGAATAAATTATGTGCAAAGTTAGCAGAGGAAAGGAAATAACAAGATCAGAGCAGAAATAAATAATATAAAGATAAGGAAAACAATAGAAAATATCAGTAAAACTAAGAGCAGGCTTTTTGAAAAGATAAAATTGACAAACATTAGCTAGACTAAGAAAAAAGTAGAAGCCCCAAATAAAAAAAGAAAGAAGAGGCATTACAACCAATGCCATATAAATACATGGAATTATAAGAGACTACTATGAACATCAATTATATGCCAATAAATTGGATAATCTAAAATAAATGGATAAATTATTAGGAACAGATGACTTTCAGTACTATGTTGAACAACAGTGGTGAGAGTGGGCATCCTTGTCATGTTCCTTACCTTAAGGGAAAAGCTTTCAGTTTTTTCCAATTGAGAATGATATTCGCTGTGGGCTTTTTGATATTGAGGTATGTTCCCTTTATCCCTACACTGTGGACAGTTTTAATCAGGAAAGGATGTTGTATTTTGTCAAATGCTTTTTCTGCATCAATTGAGAAGATCATATGATTCTTGTCCTTTTTTTTTTTTTATTAATGGGATTGATTGCTTTGCAAATGTTGAACCACCCTTGCTTCCAAGGAATAAATACCATTTGGTCATGGTGAATAATCCTCACCTGTGTAATATAAGAAATAGTGCAGAGGACCATAAGGGAAGGGAGGGAAAACTGGATGGGAAGAAATCAGAGAGGGAGACAAACCTTTAGAGACTCTTATCTATGGGAAACAAACTGAGGGTTGCTAAAGTGGTGGGGGGGGGGAGATCAAGTAAACTGGGTGATGGCACGTAATGTGATGAGCACTGGGTGTTATATGCAACTGATGAATTGTTGAAGACTACATATGAAACTAATGATGTACTATGTGTTGGCTAACTGAAATTTTAAAAAAAAGAAATATATGGGAGATGTTAAAATCAAAATTCCAATCATGTTTTTCACAGAAATGGAGAAAACAATCCTAAAATTTGTGTGAATCCACAAAAGACTTCAAACAGCCAAACAACATTGAGAAAGAAGATCAAAGCTAGAGGTGTCACCCTTCCTGATTTCAAACTATACTACAAAGCTATAATAATCAAATTAATATGGTACTAGAATAAAAACAGACATAAAGACTAATGAAACAAAACTGAGCCCCATAAATAAACCTCCACATACACATTCAACAAATATTTGTCAATGAGCTATGAATGTTTAATGGGAAAAGGACAGTCTCTTCAATAAATGGTATTAAGAAAACTGGATAACCAAAAACAGAAAAATGAAATTGGACCCTTATCTTACACTACTCACAAAATTAACTGGAAATGGATTGAAGACTTGAACATAAGATTTGATAATATAAAACTCTTAGAGGAAAAGATAGGGAAGAAGCTCCCTTTTTAGCAACATTTTTTTTGTCTGTGATAAGCAGAAGCAATAAAAAGTAAAAGTAAACAAGTGGGACTACATCAAACTTGATTGTACATCAAGTACAATCTCTGTATTTCAAGAGAAACAATTAACAAAATGGAAAGTCAACCTATGGAATGGGAGAAAATATTTTCAAACCACATATCAGGTAAGGCGTTAATATCCAAAATACATAAAGAACCCATTCAACTCAATAACAAAACGAACAAACAAAAAGACTTAAAAATGGGCAGAGGAACTAAATCAACATTTTTCAAAGAAGACATCCAGGGGTGTCTGGGTGGCTCAGTCAGTTAAGTGTCTGTCTTCAGCTCAGGTCATGATTCCAGGGTCCTGGGATCAAGCCCTGCATCAGGCTCCCTGCTCATGGGAAGCCTGCTTCTCCCTCTCCCTCTGCCTCTCTCCCAGCTTGTGCATACTCTCTCTCTCTGAAATAAATAAATAAAATCTTAAAAAAAAAAAAAAGAAAGAAGACATCCAAACGGCCAACAGGTACATGAAAAGACGCTCAGCATCATTAATTATCAGGGAAATGCCAAATCAAAACTTCAATGAGTTATCACCTCACATCCATTAAATGGCTATCATCAAGAGACAAGAGTTAATAACTGTTGACAAGCATGTGGTGAAAAGAGAACCCTCATGCACTGTTGGTGGGAATGTAAATTGTTGCAGTCACTATGGAAAACAGTATGGAGTTTTTTCCAAAAATTAAAACTAGAACTACCATATAATCCAACAATCTCCATTCTTGGTATATATCCAAAGAAAATGAAAACAGGATATTGAAAAGATATCCACTCTCTCATGTTTATTGCAGAATTATTTTCAATAGCCAAGATATGGAAACAGCCTACGTGTCCATCAATGTATTAATGGATAAAGAAAATCTGATATGCATGTACAATGGAATATTACGCAGCCATGAGAAAGAAGAAAAGCCCATCATTTGCAAAAGCATGGATGGACTTTGAGGGAATTAGCTAAGTGAGATAAGTGAGACAGAGAAGGATAAATACCATATAATATCACTAAATTGTGGAATCTAAAAAAGCCAAATTTGTAGAAACAGAGTAGAATGATGGTAGAGGGTGGAGAAAATGGGGAGAAACTGTTAAAGGATACAAACTGGGAATCTGTAGATGAGTAAGTCCTGGAGATCTAGCACACAGCATACTGATTACAGTCAACATTGCTGTATTATATACTTCAAAGTTCCTGATATCACATGTCCTCACCACAAAAAAGAAATTATTATATATAGTATAATTATTATAATTATGTGATGTGTTAGCTAATGCTTCAGTGGTAATCATATTGTAACATATAAATGTATCAAATCAACATGTTATACACCTTGAACTTATACAATGGTATATGTAAATTATATCTCAATTGTTTAAAAATTTCTAATAATAAATAATTCTGAAAGTTTTCTCTAATTCATAACTACTCACTTTCCTAGGATAATACTATACTTATTAATTTTCTACTAATAACCTAGTTTTATTTTTCAGTGTTGATCTTTTATTTTTCACATATTAAAATATTTCACAGATTGGGTACTTTCCTTAAATAAGTACATTTTTAAACTACCCAGAGAAAATGTAATAATTATTATTTAGCAACAGAACTGATCCAAGTAAGTATGTGTAAGTATCCAAGTAAGTATATACATATATATGTGTGTGTATACACATATATATTTCAAGTCCCTTTGAATATTTTAGAAGAAAATGTTGAGCACTAATAAAAACCCCTTGACAATTTTCTCATCTGTTTCATTCCTGAAATTTAATCAGGACAGTTAAGATTTCCTATCTCTGTTATTATCTACTAAAACATATTTATAAAAGCAGGGTACTTATAATATTCTATGAACGCTGCTATTATTCCAGAAGTCTCCCCTTTCCCACCATGTTAAAACTACTCAGCACCAAAGAGACCTTCTTTGGTATTCTGGGTTTTCCTTCCTTATTTCTTTGTTTGCACAGTGTTTTGACATAGAGTGTTTTCTTAGTGTCCTTGATACCAGCTTTCAAAAGCAATAGAATACGAAATTATTTTAAACTTCATGCTCTTAGCTTTTAATGTCTTCTACAAATGAACTATATTGGTTAGAGAAATAAAAGAATCTGTCTCCATGTCTTCTCTCATCTTTTGCAGATCCAAATTCATCAACCCCGAGACTTTCTTATACAATAATTCAATATAGCCTGAGATGTTTTTTACTGTCAATAATAAAGTAGAGTGTGTGAAATGGATTAGAATGTGGCCAGAGATACATTTGTATGTGAATATAAGCAGTGCTACTCTGAGATGTTAGTAGGTGAAGGTGTCCTACAAGGGGACTCTACAAAATGATAGTGACAGAATGTTGAAGCTATAGAAATTACAGAGGAAATGGCATTTCCTGGACTATTTTTGGTAAGGATGGTATTGTCAATTCAGTTTTTAATAGAAAATAGAAGTTTGTTTTCAAACATATTATTCCCTACTTTTTGGTCCAAAATTAATTTAATCAGCTGGAGAGCTGATTCATTTATTCTGATGTATTCTTGTTCTTTCTTTTGACCAAGAATTGCATTTCAAAGATGCCAGGCCAGAGATAGATGGAGAACTGTGGTAGGTGTTTTCTGTACTATTTGACTTTCAACCCTGTACAAGTATTAATTTGATCAGAATCAATTGTACATAACATTTTCCTATTACTAATATATGATAAAAGTACCATATCTAGTGCTATATTTATTAGCTAGAGAAAAGAAACTATTCAGTATGTGGTTAATGTGTAACTGGATAAGTTTTTGGAAAAATAAAGTTAGATTCTTACCTTATATCACCAAAATGGATTCCAACTGGAATAAAAATTTACATATAAAAATTAAACTATAAAATACAAAGGAACATATTTAAGGAAGAAGGCATTTTTTTCCCATATAATACTTAAGGTTAAAATGGGAAGTCAGGATCAACAGAATTAAATACATAACAATTTAGAAATCTATATATTACAAATAGATCACAAGTAGAACAGAAACTATGAAAGTGTCTGACAAAGAATTACCAGTCTTCTGAAGAATGAATATTTTTAAAAAATCAATGGGAAATGTTGAGCATTTTGGTAGACACTTGGGCAAAACTTTAGAAGAGCTAATTTAGATGAAAATAAATTCAATCATACATAGATGGAGAAAATTAATTTCTCTGGCAAAATTTGAAATTAAAAAATTTGTTAAGGTAATTAGACACTATTTATTGCTTCTGGAAGTATAAGTAATGCCTAGTTTTGATATGGGTTGTAAGTTTTGGATTATTTTCCATGAAATATACATACAAAAGAACACATAAAATGAACACTGAATTAGCAACAGTCTACCCATTACCAAGTTTAAGACACAGAACAAATTGGTACCTCACATGTCGTGGGGTAACAATCACATCTTCCTCTGCTTATCCTGAATTTTGTGTTATGATAACTTATTTTTTTAAATAGTTATATTTCCAATATATTGTACATCTTTACAATATATATATCATTTATTGCATTACATTAAACAATCTGTCATTTCTTTTATTAACAATTTTGCATACTCTAAGTTTCTTTCTTTGACTTGCTACTGTCTTGTAACATAAATGTTTTGAACTTCATCCACATTGTTGCTCTTAGTTGTAGTTCATTCATTTGTGAAGTGGTATAGATGCACTCAAATATATGTATATATTTTACTCCCAACAGAGCCATTTATATTTCGGCAGTTTCTTTTATTTTTCCTTTAATGTTTCTATGAGAAATCCTACAATTTGCCTTAAAATGTCACATATGCAAAAGTTTCTCCAAGGTGGATATATTTAAGAGGCAAATAGCTAGGCCACAAAGTTTGTGCATTATCATTTTTATAGGTAATGTCCATTTTTTTTCCAAAGTGGCTGTTGTGATTTATATTTTTATTAGCCACAGCTGAGTTGCTGTTGCCTCACATCCTAATGACTTTTAACTTTTTTTTTAACTATCTGACGTTTTCCCAATTAGATGTACATATAATGCTCTCTCATTTTGATCTTAATTTGCGTGTTTGTGATTACTAATGATGTGTGTATCTTCCTAGAATTTGGAGTCATTTGTGTTTGCTCTTCTGTGAAATGTCTGCTTGTTTCCTTTGGTCATTTTTCTAATAGGCTATTGTTACTATTATTTATTAATTTTATCAGTATCAAATGGATCATAATCTTGTGTCAGTTACAAAATTTCCAAATATCTCCACATTTTGTGGCTTCTTTTTTCTTTTCACTTTCTTCATGATCTGTTTCTAAGAACAGTAATTATTAATGCTATCTAATCTTTCAAATATTTCCTTTATTATTTGAAAAATCTGTGCATCATTGATAATCCATTACCTCACCTGAAGTCATAAAAGCAGAATCAGGTCAAGTTGGATGACGTAACTATTTACTATGTCACTGACCTATATCCATAGTTTATTTTTTGCATATTTGTTCTTTGCATTTTTTTTTTGTAAGATCATGAGCATGGTAGTTAAATTAGGTAATTGGAACCAATGCTTCTACTGAGAATAATTGGTAAAATTGGAAAAACATTTTTAAAAATAACGAATTAGAAAACTACAAGGAAATGAACTATTGCAGTCAAGATCCAAGGAAGAAATCACAGAGAGATCATATTTGGCATCATTTTCCCCCAGCACGTTACCAATTTCATAGGAAGCATCTGAGAACAAAGCAGAGCTTTCCATGAGGCCAGGGCCTACCAGGAAGGGGGGTGCGGGTGCTGACAAACTCACTTTGGGCATTCCATGTAAAATCCACCTGCAAGTCCTCTAAGTACAACCTCTAAAACCAAATAGATCATTTTTATTATAATTAAGATTGAGTCCTCTCCCTATTTATTATCTCTCAAGACTTCTCCTTGTGTATGAAATAAAATCCAATCCCCATCCTCTCAGTCTCCCCTGGGCCCCAAGTAGAAAGTTTGTAATGGTTTGTCCCCAGATTTTCACAGTATTATTTCCATTTTCACCTTTAGATCTCAATTCAAGTTTTACCTTTTCTGAGAATTTCCCCAACCACCCAACTGAAATTATCCTTCAAACATCATTGACATTATGCCCATCATTTCACCACATTACCTTTTTTATTTCTTTGAAGTATGGATCACTGTCTGAAAATGCCTTGTTCAGTATCTCACTCCAACTGCAGAATCCACCCCATGAGAGGAGGGACGTCGGCTGCCCTTGTTCACTGTTGTACATGTTGTGCTAACACAATAGCTGGGGTGTAACATGCACTGAACAAACACTTGTGGAATAGTGTATTAATGTTTGTTGCACAAGCGTTGACTCACCACGCCCTTCCAATCAGCGCAAACAACAGAGAGTTGAAGGGTTTTGTTTTCCCTCACAGGTCACAAGTATTTCTCCTTCCTTCATCTATGCTGACTGTTCTGTTTTACATTTACTACAGTTTGGTGAGCTCAGTGAAAATAGATTATTCTGAGATAATCTAAGAAAATAGTCACAGAAATCTCATCCATCCAAATGAGATAGAGAAGGTTTTCTTTATTTATAACTGAAGAGCTTACATATGCCCTTAAAACTGGCAATAGCAGTGTTTCCTGAGTGCAGCGAAGGGCAGCTCATCTATTTCCCCTCATCACCCCTCCCTCTATGTCTGACTGCCTTCTCTTCTTCTCCTCATACTATTAGAACAATGATAGTAATATCTAATTACTCCCTTCCCTTTACTTCTGTTGTACGCGTGTTTTGTTAATTTCACCTCCTGCCCACTCACCTCCTGTCCAGTCCTCTGAAAATGGCTGTGAAGCACGTCACACTGCATCTACTATCATAACTGGATTCACAGCATTAGTTTTGTTTATGCCTTTGTTTTTATAGAGTGGGAACTTTAATGATTGGATTTTACTCTCTTATTTCCTAAGCAATTGATTTTTTTTCTGCATCAAACTGTATTTATTTCAATCTCCGTGCAAGTGTGCATGTGTCTGTGCATGTAGACAAAGAGGCTGGGATCAATTCTCCGGTCTCTGTGGCTTGACGTCCATAACAATTCATTGATAACAGGGGAAGATTACAACTGGGGTCAATCACATCTTCAAGCTTGCTCATAAGCACATACTTAAAATGACAACTTCAGCTGAAAGCAAATACAAATGGGAGAAAGAAAGATAAACTACATGTACTTAAAACCTTGGTAAAACACAAACTAATTAGTAGACTGTTACAAATACTTGCTTGACTAAAGAGTGTATGAAGCTATTAGATTGTATCCACCTTTTATTATCTTGTGTGACACCAAATACTCCCAAGTGATTCAAAACCTCCCAAATGCAATGCCTGCATGGCTCAGTTGGTTAAGCTTCTGCCTTCAGCTCAGGGTATGATCCCAGGGTCCTGGGATGGAGTCCTGAGGCTGGCTCCCTGCTCACCAGGGAGTCGGCTTCCCCTGCTCTCTCTGCCCCTCTGCCCTGCTCATGCTCTCCCTCTTGCTCTCTCTCAAATAAAAAAATAAAATCTAAAAAAAAAAAAAAAAAACCAAAAACCTCCCAAATGTATTTATCCACTCTAGTTTTAAAAATTTATCTTTTTGTCTAAATTCTGGCTTATAATGTCCCCATCAACATATATCGATGACTTTTACTCTAACTGCAACATGGAAAGTTCCAATTAGGGATGACTGGGTGGCTCAGTTAGTTAAGCGTCTGCCTTTGGCTCAGGTTGTGATCCTAGGGTCCTGGGATTGAGTGCAAGTCCAGCTCCCTGCTCAGGTGGGAGCCTGCTTCTCTCTCTGCCCCTCTCCCCCCCCGCCCCAGCTCATGCTCTCACTCTCTCTGAAATAAATAAATAAAATCTTTTAAAAAAAAAGTTCCAATCAGTACATTTGATGCTATTGAAATCTAAAGATTTTTATTTTCAAAGTGATCTGAATAAAAAAAAAATATTAAAGTTCACATGGACCTTGATCTGATGCCCTTCAGTGAACCTCAGGGAGCCTCCTGCTTTCCTAATGAGATTTTTCATTAACATTCTCTCACCACATTGTCTTTTTTTTTTTTAAGATTTTATTTATTCATTTGACAGAGAGAGAGACAGCCAGCAAGAGAGGGAACACAAGCAGGGGAAGTGGGAGAGGAAGAAGCAGGCTCCCAGCGGAAGAGCCTGATGTGGGGCTTGATCCCAGAACGCTGGAATCACGCCCTGAGCCGAAGACAGACACCTAAGGACTGAGCCACCCAGGCGCCCCCCCCCCACCACATTGTCTTTGAATTCAGCTTGTCCCATTCTGATGTGATCTCCATCCTGATGGCCCCCGCAGACCCCAGTTCTCACCTGAATTCTTCGAAGCCATCTCAGTAACATGACAGCTTTCCTTCCATCAAGGTCTTCTCATACACACTGAAATTGAGCAACCCTTAGCCTTAGGCGTTATCTTGGCAATTGCCATACTTTCTGGAAATGTTTTTTTGGAGGTAATAGATGTCCACTTTCCATGTCTTCTAAAAAAAAAAGTTTCCTGAAATTCACATTCTTATTAAAAAAAAAATTTAAGTGTGCATTGCCACAGAGATCAGGAAGACAGAAATCATGTGGAAGCACAGAACCCCAGGTCACCACAAATCACACCACTAGTCCACATATTCTGATCACTGAGATGTGGCTTATGAGGGCTTTAATCACGAGCAGAAGTGATGATGGCTACTTTTCTATCTAGGGTCATCTTGGTGCAACATGCCTGGTTACTGTCCCAATCTTTATACCAAACTAAAATTAAATACCGTCTGTTATTGCAAAATTCATATGTTGAAGCCTTAACCCCCAGTACCTCAGACTGTGACTGAATTTGGAGAAGGGGTCTTTAAAGAGGTAATGAAGTTAAAATGAGGCCCTTAGAGTGGGCCCTAATCTTCTATGACTAGTGTCCTCAGAAGAGAAAATGAGGACACAGACATGCGCAGAGGGAAGACCATCTGAGGACACAGGTAAAAGATGACCATACACAAGCCAAGGAGAGGGGCCTCAGAAAAAACAAACCCTACTGGCACCTTGCTTTTGGACTTGTGACCCCCAGAACTGTGAGAAAATATATGTCTGTTGTTTAAGCCTCCCAGTCTGTGGTCCTTTGTCACGGAAGCTCTAGCAAAGTAATATAACCTCTCAGTAGCTAAACAGGGCCCAGCCTTACAGCTCAGATTCGCAGAGGTCTCCTGGCATGTTTCTGCTTTACTTTCTCCTTAAGCGTGTTGGGGCTATCTTACTGCAAAGTGGCTGTGCTTGGTTTATTGGGGGCTCTGCCTGAGATTTGTTGATGACCAGGCAGCAACACAAACGTTACAGAGAATCTCACGTAGATCTGAACGCTCATATTTTCGTATCTGATTTTCGTCGTCAAAATTTGTTTTCCCAATTAAATGATTCAATCAATATTCTTAAAAATTCACATTGTAAACTTTAAATAACCACATTTTTTTGGACACAAACCTTTCCAGGCCAGTGCAAAAGATCCCAAACAAATCTCTTTCCCCATAATAATTTTTTACTTCTATATTAAACGTTACTTTTTCTAAAATCACATCACATTTTTTTGTTTTTGTTTTTTTCTTTTACAGCCAGACGTTGCTTCTTCTTTGTGCTTGCAAGTCAGTATCACATGCTCTGCTTTTTGCTGAGCTGGCCCTGGGTTTGTATTGATTCCCTTCAGTGTTTCCTTGGAATTTAATCTTTCAACTTTGCACTTTTATTACCACACTTTCCCGCATCATTTGGAAGAATGTTCCTGTCTACCTATGATCTTTCTCCAGTGACTTCAATTCAGGAGAAATTGGTATAAGTTGATGCTCTCCAAGAAAAAAAAAAAAGTTAATGCTCTCCATTAATTTCTCAGAATCTCTCCACCTGCTCCCATCTTTCTACTCTAGAATTCAGACTAAAATATTTTTAATTTTATTCTAACAAAATACCTAAGTATTTATTTGGCATTAACCATGATTCAGGCACTGTGATAAATACTATGATAGGTATGATTATTCCCTATTTTCCTGATGAGGAAACCAAGACTTAGAAATTGAATAATTTTTCAAAGTTCATATAAGTATTAAGAGTTGGAAATAATATATAAATACAGGTCTGTCTGGTTTTATAATTAAGCTTAAAGCACTTAAGTAGATTCCTTTTAAAGATTCTTAATCTTGGATTCTGTATACTCTAAAAATATATATAATTCTCTTTTTTTTAAGATTTATCTATTTATTTGAGAGAGAGAGAGAGCATGTGCACAAGAGCTGGGGGGAGGGGCAGAGGGTGATGTAGAGAGAGAACCCCAAGCCGACTCTCTGCTGACCAAGGAAGCCAACACAGGGCTCGATCTCATAATCCTGAGATCATGACCTGAGCTGAATTCAAGAGTCAGATGCTTGACTGATTGAACCACCTAGGCACCCTGATATATGTTCTTTCTTAAAGAACTTTTTTTTATAAGATCAATCCATTGTAATTTGTACAAAATATGAGTGAAAACATAAACGAAAGTCGATGTCTCACTAAGCATCTCTCTCTATCTCTCACCCTCTTTTGTTTAAGGAAGATCTGAGCTTCTGGTGGATACTTTATATAAATGTATCATATTTCATACAGAAACAACTCTTTTCATTTAACATTTTAACATAACTATTTCCCATTTTCATATGAACATTTTGAAAATATTCACACTGGCTGTATAATATTCAACTAAGTGGATAAACTCAAACGTAATATTACAATTCCCGTATCCTACGCTGGATATGATTCTTGTTTTTGTACATTACTAGATTCCTGTTCTTATCCTTATAATTAATGAATTCAGTAAAGGAGCTTTGAAGTAAACTTTAAATTTTATAATAGGTTTTGATTTACAGAAAAACTGGGGAGATATTACAATTTTCATATATTCCATACCCAGTTTCCTTTATTATTCAAATCTTACATTAATAAGTTCCATTTGTCACAATTGGTGAACAAATATTGATACATTATTACTAAGTAAATTCCATACTTTATTCAGATTTCTTTGGTTTGCATAAGATTTATTTTTTCTTCCCCCCCCCCCAGGTTCCCATCTGACATCCCACATTACATTTAGTCATCATATCATTTCATGTTCCTTTTGATAGTAACAGTTCATCACACTTTACTTGTTTCTGACAGTTTTGAAAAGCGTTGCCAGGTTTTTGCACAATGTTCCTCAATTGGGATTTATCTGCTTTTCCTATTATTAAACTGAGGTTATAAATTTTGGGGTTGAAGACCATTTTTATCACATCTTTCTGGAGAACATACTATCAATATGACTTATCCTATTGATGTTGACCTATTTACCTGCCTAAGGTTGTGTTTGCCAAGTATCTCCACTGTGAAGTTATTCTTTTTCACCTTTCCATGATGGACACTTGGGAAGGAAGTCACTGTATGTAGCCCACACTTAAGGATGGGGAGTTGTACTCAACCTTCTTAAGGACAGAGTACCTGTGTAAAGTATTTGGAATTATTCTGCTCTGGAGATTTGTCTTTTGTCCCCCATTTATTTATTTATGCAATTATTATATAAATTTGGACTCATGGATACTTATTTCATACTTTTACTTATAATCTAAGCTATTTTATTTATGTTATTCACTTAGATTGTCCCAGGTTTGTCCATTGGGAGATCTTTTAGTTGACTCCTTTATCCCTTTCACACACTCCCTCATTGTGTGTGTGTGTGTGTGTGTGTCTGTGGGCACTTTCTTTGTGACACTAGGAGATGCTTCAGGCTCATCTTATATATTCATTTCAACAGAGAGGAATGTCGCAAAGCTGGCTGTAACGAACCCTTTTCAGTTCAGGGCAACTTTTCTGAAACTGAAAATATCCCAGATAGCCACAGCAAAGAACCTTCTCGAAATGTGGCCTCTGCCCTCTCCTCTGACAGGTCAGAGAAGCATAAAAGATGTTCACTACCACTGTTGCATTTCCACATTATAATGATTCCAGATCACTGACAATGCCTTGAAAGTCAAAGTCTTGTGGTGCGACAATTAATAAAGGGAAACCACGCTAAAGTGGACTTGGGAGGCTAAAAGGGGTGGCTGGAGGGGGAGCGGCACCATTCAGCATCAAGGTTATAGAAGAAAGTGTCAGTTACAGACTCCAACAGAAGAATTATCAACAGGAAAGAATCATCAATTACAGGTTACAAACAGAAAAGATGTACACTGCATCTCCTACAAGAAATCCACAAATCCTGCAACCCAGCCAATGAGAAACAGACATCACCCTGAACTTTTACTTTTCTCCAACAGACTTTCATTCAAAACAACCCCACCCAACTTCCTCCTTTTCCATAAAATAAGGTTCCTCTCCTTTATTTGTTGGACTTGCCTTTGGTTTTTCCATAGCTTGTGTGTCCTGAATTGCAATTCTACCTTATTACTGAATAAATCCATTTTTTTTTCTGGGAAAATAACTGACAGTTTTATTTTTAAGCTTATCAGTGGTGACAGAAGTGTATTCAGGAGTGTTCTACTTTGGGGTGAATCAATGCCCTCCTGTATTAATATGCTGCAGCAGCATTTGCAAGTTTCACACAGTTCAGAACCTTCTGGGTGAGAAAGCCACACCTAAAAATAGGCTTTTATAGCATGTCTGTGGGCCAAGCAAACACTGCCCTTCCTGCTTCCTTTACTGACCATCTCTTGGGCTGGTGGGTATTTAATAGCAGGAAATCTACACTCAGTTTAGTATAAAATGAGCAAAAATGTTACCTTTTAGAGCTGTTTTCCTAAGAGAAAAGTGAGACTTTTGCAAAAACAGACAAGCAGACAATTTTCTCCAAGGTGCCTGATAACCATGTGATCCTCGTACAGAGTGACTTTGGGCTACCAGTTTGGGTTTCTCCAGCCCATGAAAGGTATTTGAAAAATGGGCTAATGGATGTTGAATTAAATTAAATATCACTAATGATAAAAAGGAGAATAACATAATTCTTGAACACAGAAATTTCTGATATTAACTGTGTAAGGTAGGAATTTGTTTTTCTCAACTCTCCATCTCTCCCTAATGTCCTGGAAAAGACAAGTTTTTGGGGAAGTCCCCTCCAATCAGTTGTGTCTTCCTGAGAAATGATACATAAGGAAAGCTGTTACACAAATGCTTTGGCTTCTTTAAAATTCATACCTTTTATCTGTGGGAAAAGGTCTTTCAATTGAAGAGCTGTTAATATTATTTCAAACTCTAAAATTGGAAGTGTCCTCAAAAATGTTTTAAAGTTTAAATATAAAATAACTATAGTAAAAGTATTATTTAAACTTTAAAAATAGAAAATAATCCATTGGCTAAGGAGTTAAAATTGTGGTATCTCTCCCACTTTAAGGATCCTTTTCTTTCCTTTTGTTTCTGGTCCTTACCAGGGAGAGATCTGGTGTGGGGAGACTGGGAGAGGATGCGGAGAGTGCGGCCAGGCCAGCTGTGAACTTACCCCAGCTGAGGACCAGGAGGAAGCAGAAAGCACAGTGTGTCCCTCTGAAAGGTCTAGTATTCCCTTCCCTCTCATAGGGGATCCGAACATCTGATATGCCTTCCTCGGCTCAAAGGTGGCACTGGGCGTTGTGTCTGCTTACATCCTCAATTGTAAGCATGTTATTGATATTTCCAAGTATCTAGAAACTTCATTCTTGAATTGTTTACAAATAGAATTTTAAGCTACCTGTCCCCAAAAAGCTATTTATTCTGAAGCAATTATCTTTTTTTTAAAAGATTTTTTATTTATTTATTTGACAGAGATAGACAGCCGGGGAGAGAGGGAACACAGCAGGGGAGTGGGAAAGGAAGAAGCAGGTTCCCAGCGGAGGAGCCTGATGTGGGACTCCATCCGGAACGCCAGGATCACGCCCTGAGCCTAAGGCAGATGCCTAACGACTGCGCTACCCAGGCGCCCCATCTGAAGCAATTATCTTAACTTTGAAGATTACATGTAAAATTTATATTTTATTCTCAGGCTGACCATGGAAAATGTACATCTCATAAGCTATTTATGGAGGAACAATAATAGGTTAAATCAAATTATCAGATGTTTAAAGATTGCATTTTTCACCTGATACATAAGTTTTATTTTTACTTCACCTTAACTGTGAAATCTGTTGACTGTCTTTTACCACACTACCTTGACAACCACTAAGACCACTTAGTGCAAGCTGTCACCCTGTGACACCCAAGAGCTGAGGCTACTAGTTTTCTGGCATGTTTTACTGACAGCACCCACATTGTTTATCAGTCAGTACAACTGACACACATTCAAAGTACTGGGGAAAGTTGATTGTGCTTTTGTTGACAAGATAGATTACCCATGCTAAGCTTGAAATTTTTAATTATGCGTGATTAAATGCAGTTTATCTTTGTAATTTGCATGTTTATACCCTTTCAGAGTTAAAAGAATATGCATGTGTATATATAGGAACAGGAGAGAGAACTACTAATGCAAGTAAGAAACCCAATGGAATACATCATGAGTTACACATTTAATAGCAAACATTAGACTCCTCTGTTTAGGACAAATTAATATACAAACTACTTCATATAAAAATGATACCTTCTGTTCAAAATGCGTCTGCTGTAGTGACTGCAGTTTTCAAACATTATACTGGAAAACCAGCTTATATCTACTGTCTACTTTATAGTTTAGAGTGTGGTTAGGTAGATGCTTGCTTTCCTTATGATGACCTTTCATGATCTGATAGTTCATTCAATTTTTTCAGTTACAGAATTTTTCTTCAAAAATTCAACCTCTTTACTAACTCTGAAATTAGACCAGAATCAAAACTTAAGTTTACATATTAAACGGTAATATGGTATATACAATGGCATGAAAGGTAACCAAATGTTCAGAAAAATAAAATATAAAATTCTGATTCTCCTTTAAACTAGGATTTTAAATCAAACACATTTGCTTACATCTAATGCAATTCAGGGTATGTCTCTGTTTAGAGATATATGTAGACAGAGAAGACAGAATACCAAAGAGAAATGAATATTAGTCTCATACTGAGCAGAAAAAATACACATTCCCTAAGTTTGGTTTCTGCTTTAAAAATGTGTGCTATATAGCATTTCCAGTAACTTATTGAGGAAGTCACTTTGTGTTAATTACTCTCTGGCTCTGACTTCCCCAATTTTGGGATTTTCTGTAACTCAGTCTTACTGCACTTTGTTTCTTACCCACTATGCATAGGGAGTACTCAATACCCAGTCTCTACTCAGCTCACAAGGATATGGTGAGGGTCAAAGTGAATTGGACCTCATTGTATTCATACATGTTTATTGTTTTTGATGCTTTGAAAATTGGATCAACATTGAAGAGATGGCTCACATTCTTGTGTATAAACTGAAGCTGTTCTTAGGAATATTCCCACCACCAAATGAGAAGAAATGGTGGGTTTGCCACAACTGGTGGAGGAGACCAATTTTGCCAGCTGGGTAATGAGGAAAGTGGGGCTCTGTGGCAGCGTGCATTGGACAGCAAGACACACCTGGAAATGGCAGTTCTGCTCTAGTTTTGCAAAAACAGTGTCTTCAAACACCTATCAGGACTTCTTTACTGAGATAATCTATTTACCACAGTGTAGATGTTATGATTAGCATATAATAAATTAGGTTCTTAATGGGAGTTTGTGAACATAGATAAGAAAAAAATATGTCTTCAGTTTCACTGACTTTTAATTGATATTTAGCAGTTTCTTCAATTATGAATGTAGATAAAAACAAAGTAGCTTTGGACATACCAATAGAACCCATAGCCCTGGGGCACCTAGGTGGTTCAGATGGTTAAGCCACCAACTCTTGATTTCAGCTCAGGTCCTTATCTCAGGGTCCTGGGATTGGGTCCTGTGTCAGGCTCCACACTCAGCAGGAGTCTGCTTGTCCTGCTCCCTCTGCTCCTCTCCTGCTCATGCTCTCTCTCTCTCTCCAATAAATAAATACAATCTTTAAAAAAATAATAATCCATAGCTATTTTAAATATTTTAATATTTATACACAATTGTTGCAGATAACTCAAAAATATTGTTTTGCTTATCAGTATAATCATGGTATTTATTAAATTAAGTGGTCTTTATTAAGTCATGGTACTGATTTGCCCCACTGCTAGGTCTTAATTAATGTGATTAATATAATTTATAATCATATTTCGATATAATTTGTTTTCTTTGTGCTTGTATGTATTTTACTTCATGTATTTATATGATTCTTCTGAGAGGAGTTAATAGGCTCATTTTGCCAAAGAAAAACAGAGCAAAATAAAAGAACTTTTATTGTGCCATGGTTTTCAGTGGCAGGGCAGAAAGTAAAGGCTGTTAAAGGCATTCTTCTTCCCATTTCAGTTTCCTGAAACTCTGACATCCCTCAGGAGATATGCCTAAAAGAGAGCTAGTCGAGACAGAGATAGGATGGGAAAGAAAGAGGTTTTATTGCAGCAAGGACCAGGCTTTGCTAGATGATGCCCTGCAGGAAGCTGGCAGGTCCTCTGAAGACTGGTTTAAGATGAGGTTTATCCAGAAAAGTTGTACCCTGCCTCTGGGGCTCCCAGAATATATAAAGATGAAATTTCCAGCTTGACATGGGACAATGGAGCCCCTAACTTCAATATACGGACTTGGCCAGAAGCGACTGTGATGGATTACAGTCCATACTCTTGTTTTCTGTACTGCTAGGAAAAAAACCCTAATACCTGCTCAGATAATTGTGCTCAGATAATTGTGCAACCTTGAGGAAAGACACGTAGCTCAAAAATGATCATAACTGGATTTACTGCCATTGCAGTAATGCTGGCATGGACTCAGATTTATTTTGATCTTAAGAAAAATGAATAGGTACTTACCTACATTCAAGTTTGGAAAGAATCAACCACATTGATTACATTATTATTATACTTATTTTATAACATTAACATTTTTATTATTATCATTTTGTGAGTATAGGAATATTATTTCAAGTCCTCACATTTGGGAAGAATGATGAGGCTTAATTTTTTATAGTTTTTGAAATCTATACTCTGATTTGGAAGATAAGTTTGGGGGCACTATTTCATTATAGAAGGAGGCATTTCATAGTTAACAATCATAATGACCTCTGAATATGATTTTATGAATATCGACTTTAACCTTTCATTAACAAATAATTGTAATGTCTGTACTATAGAACACACTGGACATTGTTTGAAGCAGCAAAACTACAGCCAAGGACAAGAGGTAGTTCTAAATTCGTAGTGTAACAGGAGGAAGATAGCTGAATGATCACGTAACTTTAGCTAATGATAAGTGCTGGGAAGTGAGAGGACAGGAGCCTAGAACAGACATTGGTGAGTGGTTGGTGGGCTATTTTTGTTGGGTGGTGAGGAAAGGCTGTCTGAGGAATTGGCATTTATTCCAGGACGTGAACACTGAGAGGGAACTAATCACAACGAAGAGCTCCAGGCTCAGAGACTGGAGGATGCAGAGGCTTCCGGGAATTAGTGCAGCAGAGCAAGGATGGAGATTGTTTCTCAATGTACTGGACAAGAACAAAGAGAATAAAGGCTCAAGCAGCCATAGCAAGGATTTTGGCTTTTCCATGTGACACTACCTGCTTCAAGGGATGTGTTTAACATTTGGTAAAGATCATTTTGGATGCTGTTTTGAGATTGAATGCAGAGTGAACAATAGGTGTTCAAGACGATAGACGCTTGGGCCATGTTAACAACAAAAAGAGGGAAAAGGTGGACAAATAGAGATATGTTTTGTAGGTTGCTCTAACAAGGCTTGTTGGAGAAAGGAATTTAGGAGAAAAGATAGAGTAATTGTATAATTTGCTTTCCAAACCAGAATGCTTTTGAGAGTAAAAGGGAGTGATTAGTAATAAGCCAGGACAAGAGATGTTAGCCAGGACTGTCCTGAATTAATCAGGACATATATTTACCCCAGATTTAAGGAAGAAGACTGGAACTGAGGATTTGGCTTTTGTGACAATGTAGAAAGTGTTGTGCTTATTAGGAGGAACAGCAAAGCCCATAGCAGAACAAATTTGGGAGAAGAAATCAACTGGTCCCTATTAGATGTTAAATCTTAGAAACCTAATTTGCTTTTTAATCATTAGAATCTAAGTAAGGAGTTAAGAGTTAAAATACCCCTTAAAATACCATGTGAAGGTTTGCTAAATTTTGTTCATTAATTTTCTAAAACAAGTAGGCTGCACTTCATAATATTATATTCCAAATTTTCTGGTGAAAAAAATCAGTGAACCAATTTGTTTCATAAGAGGTTTTGTTAAGAAACTGATGTCAACATCAAATGTTATCATCAAATATGTCAAACTGTTTCCTTTATGCTATTCTATTCCTTTATAATTTGTTGACATAGGCCTGGGCTCATCATTTCAAAATCAGAATAATGAGAGCAAAGTATAATGACTCTTAAGATTGAATTTTTTTTGAGACTCCTATGATACTTGTAAACCCTTTCAATAGTAGCACTTATCTTTTGAAGATAATTAGTCACATCTACTCTCCAAGAGATGGGCATAGAATTAAGAAAAATGTACCCAATCAAGAAAAGAGAATATAATTTTTGTTTAATACACTCTACTATGAATTGGGCACAAAAATTCTAGAGTAAGACTGCATTATGTCCTGTGACAATGGTTTCCAAATCTGGGCTGCACATCCCAGGGATACACAAAATGATTATTTGTTACAGGAAATATATGTATATTACTTCTACCTATATGTAAACATTTTATTATCAGCAAAATATAGCGACACAGTAGTACATTTATAAGATAGAAACATACAAAATTAATGCTCAGGAAATATTTTATTGATACAACTAACAGAAATGTATGGGGGAGGGGCACTGTCATATGGCATCAATGATAATAGAACATATTTTCACCCATTTGGACTTTTTACCCGATGGAGTGGCCTCTGAATTTGGCCAGTCACTTGACATTTATCTGGGCTCACACCCACCCTAAAAATTTCTAAGTTGCTGAGTGTTTCCTGTTCTCACCTAAGGAAAAGTCCCAAATCTGACTGGCCAAGAATTTGTCACATGACCTTCACCAAATCACTTTTTCTATCTTAATCTCCTCATATGTGAAACCAGAAATTTGGAATTAACACCTGGTTGAATTAAAGCATGAGTGAATAAAAGATGACCATAAGAATAAAAGTTGTACTTAGGTCCCATCTAGGAGAGAAAATTCTTCCTCTATCCTGAAGGTCTTTTAGCTGGACTAAGAATTATGTCAATATGAGACAGATTAACAGGAGAAAAACACCAGTCTTATTACATGCAGACAGAGGTCCAATTATGAAAATGAGACCTAAAGAAATAACCAAGGAAGGCAATTTTTATTCATTTTAGACAAGAAGACAAAATTTCTGAGGAACTGACAGGACAAAGAAAACGGATATTTGGGACCCTTAATTTGTAAAGAATTTGTAATTTAATTTGTAAAGAAGTCTAAATAGAATTTGGGCTGGGGTCGTAGATTAGAAAAAAAGTAATGAGCTATAAGACAGCTTTCTCGTCTTTTGGTCCCTATGTCTGGGGATACAAGGATGTATCACTTCTTAGGACAGGGAGGGAGTTTCTCATGTGGGAGGTTTGTTTCCTGCTTTCAGGAGGACATAAGAGCATCCTTGCACCAGATGTTCCTTAAGTAATTTTCATTTAAAATCATCAGTATGCCCCCAATGTTTATAGCAGCAGTGTCCGCAATAGCTAAACTAAAGAAAGAGCCAGATGTCCATCAACAGATGAACAGGTAAAGATGTGGGATAGATATACAACAGAATGTTACTCAGCCATCACAAAAATGAAATTTTGCCATTTACAACTATGTGGATGGCACTGGAGTGTATGATGCAAAATGAAATAAGTAAATCAGAGAAAGACAATTATCGTATGATCTCACTAATATGTGGAATTTAAGAAACAAAACAGGATCATAGGGGAAGAGAGGAAAAAATAAAACATGACAAAAGCAGAGAGGGAGACAAACCATAGGAGACTCTTACTCATAGGAAACAAACTGAGGGTTGCTGGGGAGGAGGAGGAGGGATGGGGTAAGTAGGTGATGGACATAAGGAGGGCATGTGATGTGATGTGATGAGGACTGGGTATTATATAAGACTGATGAATCACGGACCTGTACCCCTGAAACCAATAATACATTACATGTTAATTAATTGAATTAAAATTAAAAATGTTTAAAAAAAATAAAATAATGAATATGCTAAATCTGCAGGTTCGGGGGCAGCCTGCCTCTGACCCCTGCAGTGCCCTGACATTCACTTCCTCTCAGATACTCATCTTCAATGCTCTGAAGTAGGAGGGAGAAATCTTAATCTAATCTTTGAAGTTACCACAACATAACTTTGGATGTTTCAAACTTCGCAAATATGTCTACACATTGCACATATTTTAACAGTAAATCATAAATGACGTCATTTAAATTGGGCAATAGTACACATAGAGAAAAAGTAAATCATCATAGGCCACAATGTGGTAAAATTATTTTCTCTTTCCAAGACTTATGGGAGAGGGGATGGCAAAGATTAATTTAACTAATTCGTTCATTTTCATGGAGAGAATAATTTTTTAAAAACACTGGAAAATTTTACTCAATGGATTTTTCAGTTTAGTGTTGGAGAAATGTCAGAAACTATATATTTGCATACCTTCTGGGATTCCCCCTAAATTAAAGGATTTTGGAAAATAATTGTAAATGTAATATATGCAACTTTATCTTGTCTTATGGCATCAAAACTAATAAATCAAGTGGATGAATAAAGCCCTGGAACCATAAATTTTAATAGAGTAAGCCTTTACAAAAACAATAATGTCTACCAAAAATGTATTTACAAGGCATGTTTACAAGTATATTTCCATAACAAAATTTATGAAATCATAATGAAGTACATACTTCATAATATGATAACAAAACTACCTAAGGAGGCATTACTCTATTTTATGGAAAATAAAGTAATTTCAATGAACTTCAACTTTCATTTCAAATGTCATAATTCTTTCTATGATTTATCAAAAATGCCACATTCCTGTCTCTGTGATTTGTTAAAAATGCCATCTTCCTGTCTCCAGTAAATTTGCGCATCTATATTTCATTGCCAAGAATCATCAGTTGAAAAATATTTCTACGGGCTACTTCCATTGAAAAATCTCTTCCTGACATTTACTATGTAATACTTATAATATATAACATACTTGACAAATCAGTGTGTTTCCATATAGCATCTCTAGAACAACTAATCCAGGAAAAACTGGCAAAATTTGTTCAGCCGCTACACTTTCCACTACATCACCATAAAAAGCAGCAACGGCACCCCCAAAATTTCCCTAGAATGCCAGAAGGAATGACACTGGACGCTGTAATAATATTGTTAGAATGGGAAAAGCCAGAAACATGGGTTAGAGCATCTGACTGTTCATTTACAGATTATCTGGGAGGAAATGTTGAGAAAGCTTAAAACAAGTTTGTCCTGATAAGAAGCAGTTTTCATGTGATGATCAGATAAGAAATCATCATATGTAGAAAGCAGATAAGAAGTTGATGGGCACAGTGTGCAGAGAAGGAGCAAACCATCCCAAGTTCTGATCAGAGATTGTAACCCATGCTCTGCTAGTCAGTCTGAGGGTGCATGAATGCTTTCCCACTCATGTGATTAGTCCGGTGAAAGAGCAATGATCCCAGGCTCTGAAGAACAGAAGCAATAGGTGTGTCATGGATCTGAGCTCAGTTGTCCGTTTCTGGATGTTTCTCATTCTTTGCCAAGTGCCTGAAGGCCAGTGGAACCAATTGGATCACTTGTACAGTGGGGTTTGGGGCTTCTTTACTCACAGTGTATCTCCTAAATTGGATTCTTGCTTTTTCAAAGGCTGTCTGAGCTGTCTAATGTCCTTTAATAAGTTCCTTTTCTATTAAATTACTTAAAGTTTTACTCCTAGTTGTGGAATAGCTGTGGCTGATAGGAGGCCTATGGAGACAGTGGTGTAAAGAGGGTGAAAGCTTTCCTAAAGACAGCTGGAGCCATGGTCACCAGATGGGTTTGCTGGGGAGCTGCAGGTGAGTTAACGGAGGCCTTATTGTCAGCAGACTGGGCAGGAGGTAATGTAGCTTATACACCCAGTGTGCAAGGAGCAGAGGCCCCGAAGTACAACTAGGCTGGGAGGCAGGTCCCGGTCGACCCTTACAGAGGCAACAGAGGTACTACCCCACTGTGGCCACCACTCTGGGCCTCTCTCCAGGACAAACCCAACCTCACATATGGAGATGTAATAAAAAATAAATGCTTGGTCTTAGTGCCTGATTCCTGTCATACAGCTTCTAAAACCCTTGGAACTCCAGAGTAGAGCGGTAAGAGCGTCTTTTTTATGCTAATGAGATGACTGGTGGTTGGGGGCCTACCTCACTCCAGGATAGGGGCTGGTCACCAGAAAGACTCAGGCTTGATTAGAAGGGTGAGGCTGAGAGAAACCTTAAGGGAGGGGAGAAGAGCTAGAGATTGAATTAATCACTAGTGACCAATGTTTTAATCAAATATGCCTACGCAAGGAAACCTCCATCAACATCCCTTACCAATGGAGTTCAGATCTCTCTTTTTTTTTTAATATTTTTTTTATTTATTCATTTGACAGAGAGAGAGGGAACACAGGCAGGGGGAGTGGTAGAGGAAGAAGCAGGCTCCCAGTGGATGAACCCGATGTGGGGCTCAATCCCAGGACCCTGGGATCACAACCTGAGCCAAAGGCAGACGCTCAACAACTTAGCTACCCAGGCGCCTCTGGGACTAAACTCTTAATCTCTGAGGTCCATGTTAACTTGGGTGGTTAGTGTCAGAATTGAAATAAATTGTGGGACACCCAGTTACTGTTCAGAGAGTTAAGAATTGACTGGTGTGGGAAACAATCCCCACATATTTGGTGTTAAAAATGTTGTTAAGAAGAAAGAGTTGGAATTCCCAAAAAAGAAAGACAAACAGAGCTCTCCAGACAAAAGAGAAGTCCTTTTAGGACTCCATCTATTTTTGTGATCTATGCCCAAATGGCTGTATTTGCCCAAGCATACTTTTTGCAGAACTTCCCAAGAGGTGTTAGAATTACAAAGGATGCAAAAACATCAGTAGTTAAGGAAAAAAGGGAATTTTAAGGAAACAAAGGGAATGCAAAATCTAACAGTCTCTACTGATTGTGGGAAGCAAAGACAAGAGAAAAAATTAAATTTCCTTACTGCCTACAGCCCATTGACAAGTCCTTGAAACAGGTAGAATGACCTTCTTCTGGGAGTTCCACTGTCTCAAAGTTAATACTTTGCTAAAGGCAAAAGGCAATCTTAGTTTAACAGCATCCCAACCCCCTAGGATCCTCTAAGTCTATTTTAACATAAGAATTCCTTTAGAAACTTCCTTTATCTCTACCCTTCAAGATACATGTTGGCAATCAGCCCTCAAGTATATGGCCCACCAATGGACATCTGAAGGGTCTCATGACTAGGATTTTACTAGACAGAAATAAAGGACCTTTTCCTAACAATAGCTAGCCGCCTTCCAAAAATTCCTTAGAGACTTATGTTATCCCTAACCCCCTCCAAACTTGAAAGTTTATAATCAGCACTCCTCATGACCCCAGTACAGCTCTTTCTGCCCATGGATCCTGTCCCCACTCTTTAATAAAACCACGTTTTTGCACTGAACATGTCTCAAGAATTCTTTCTTGGCCATTGGCTCTGACCCCAGCCATTTCCTATATCATCTACCAGGCAGGAAATAGCCAGACCAAATCAGAGACAGTAAGTCAATGGTAAAACTCCCAGTACTGTTTCAAAAACACAGATTGACTTAATGCACACTTTGAGTGCTCAAACACAGGACTAACTGGAGCCAGAGAACTGTTGATGCCGACCCTTGTTGGCCCTGTGACTTCAATCAACTAAGACCTAGACTTTCTCAACTTAGGATGACTTTTGCCCCGATTCTTCAATGATTTTTCCCTTGCCAAGTCCCTCCATGAATATGCATGCACCCTTAGCTTAAAATTATCCCCAATTTTGTTTTTGTTTTTTTGTGAAAGTGGAACATTGCCTTGGGAAATACCCACAGTGTTCTCCTTACTTGTTGAAAGTAAAATCCCTCCTTTTCCCAATCTTTGGCTTGGTTGTGTCTTTTGGCTCAATGCCCACCTAGAGGTGAACCCAGATTTGGGTCACATTGTGAATGAAAATAGCTCATACCTGACGTGGGAAATAAAGGCGGAAGGAAATGTAGATAAAATTAAATGTTCTTATAACCTGCAGCCCACTGACAAATCATTAAGTCAGGCAGAGTATAACTCCAGGAAACTCCCAACTGTCTTAATGTTAATTCCGTGCTAGTGGGAAAAACTACCATAGCTTAGCTTGACAATAGCAAGGCCTCCAGTATCCAGTGAGTCTTCTTGAGCATATGAAAATCCCTTTGGAACTTCCCTTATCTTTGTTTCCCCCAACCCTAAAGTATATAATCACTTGTTCCTCACAATCCTGGGTGTCAGCAGCTCAGGTCTGCACAGGTCTCCTGTCCCCATGCTTCAATAAAATCACCTTTTTGCACCAAAGATATCTCAAGAATTCTTTCTTGGCCATCAGCTCTGGACCCCCACAACGTCAACACTACTCAAAACTACATCAATATATACCTTGGATAAATTATTGACAAGATAAGAAACGGTATATTCATTCACTTTATTCATGCTGTATGTGCTAGGTGCTGGGGTCAGATGGTGCTGATAATATGAGAAGATAGTTTTATTCCAGCCATCAGCTGCCAATGTCTGCATTAGACTCACTGAGGGACAGAGGAGGGAGCCACCCTCAGAGAACTTAGAATTATACCTATATGATAGAATGAATAAGAAGAAATTCAAAATGGGAACCATACATTTGACACAAGTATTCTCCCTCCAGGATTGGAGAGGTGTCCTTGATGTGGGAAACAAAAGCAGAAGAAAAATTATTAAATTTCCTTACTGCCTACAGCCCATTGACAAGTCTTTGAAACAGGCAGAGTGACATTCGCCTAGGGACTCAACTGCCAGGGTATTGACACTTTGCAAAGGGCAAAAGGCAATCTTAGGATAACATTATGCCGACCCCCCATGATCTTTTAAGTCTACTTTAACATATAAAAATTCCTTTGGAAACCTCCTTTATGTATACCCCCCACCAAAGATACATGTTGGCAATCATCCCCCAAGTATATGACCCACTGATATACATCTGAAGGGTCTCATTGAGTAAGGGACAGGCCAGACTAGGTAGGGAGAGATAGGTATGGGGTTACATGATCAGGCTCACAGAAACCCCAGAAATGCTGAGGTGTAATAAAACTAGAGATAAGAGAACAAACCAGACCACCCTGCCCTGGGCTTCAGAGGTAGGGTCTTTTTATGATAGTCACCTTGTGACTAACAAAGAATAACCAGACCCCAAAGAAGTAAGCCATTAAAGATCTTATCACCAGTCCTTACTCAAACCAAGACATCACAAGGATGTTAAAGCCAAAAGCTCCCTGGTCAGATCTGAATCAGTTTTAAATAAAAGACTGTCGGTGGAGGCCCACGTTGGCAGCCCTGTCAGAACCCCTCTCACTCCTGGGAGCTTTTTCTGTGTCCTTGCTTAACAAAACTCTATCTCTTTACTCACTTCCTTTGTCCATGAGATTCATTCCTCGACTCCACAAGACAAGACCCTCACTCTCCCACTTCACCATTATATGAAAAGGGATCAACACCAAATAGGGTCCTATATTTCACACCCATGTGGGAAGTTTGCAGGGTGATTACTCTCCCTGGAATCAGGGATTGAAGGACTTTGCCTGAATAGATCAAATACTAGCTCTACATCCTAAATCAGAATCCTTATTTACCCTGATGATGCAACTTATGGATGGAAAATTAGGATACATGTTGATTCCCATGCAGCGTACAATTAAGTTAAAGGTTAAATTTGATTTCAATGCTACCTTTAAATACAGAATATTATCAGATACCTGTGGCTAAAAAAGATAAGGGGACATGCATAAGATTTTCTCTGCACTTTGAAAGACAAGTTAGGGTACTTCTAGGGCTCACCACCTAATTATAATAATTATTATTATTGCAGATCCCCAGATACAGCACACAAGATGAAATAACTCAAGGGACAATTTCACAAAGTTATCTTGTTTTCACTATCTCTGTAAGACCTTTTGGAAAGGTAAGTCTACCAACGTCAGCTGACGCCCCAGAACTGATAATGAGCAGAACAGAAGAGCTCTGCAGAGACCCAAAACTGATTGAATCCCTTTAAAAAGGGAAGGATTTTGGCAGCAAACTGTAAGACTCTTCAGACATGACGCCTGTATGTCTGATCACTCAAAAAGGCAACTGGTGCCAAAGGCTCTGCCGGACGCATCTCAGAACAGAACCAAGATCCTTCATTGCTTGGACATCAGAAGCAGTAAGTGCTGAGAGCTGACCCGGACAGACCAAGGCCCTACCTCAACTGTGCGTCCCCAGACTAACTTTGTGTTCAGTTCCTTAATTTCCTGCACCCTTCTGTTGTCTTACTTGTTGTGTGGCTTGTCTTCTGTCCTGCTTTGTGTCCTGTGTAAGAAGTCAAATTCAATCTCATGGTGAATTGTCATTGAGTTTGGAATCCTGAACCTGCTTTATAATTGTGATTTAACTTTGCTTTATGATAGAATAAAGCTGATACTGTGGAAAGACACAACTTGTGTGTGCAGCTTCATAGCATGCTCATGGCAATGAGATTATTAAATATTTACACAAGTGATACAATTAGTATCAGCTAATTTTAGATATATTTAATCTTCTTGAGTATAACATGATACTTTGATGATATTATTACAAAAATATCATAAGGACTTTCCATAATGCAGGAAAATATTTATTGATTATCCTCTGTATTATTTTTGTAGTTTTATTTTAAAGTTTTTGTTGACAACCTTTCATTGCAACACGTAAAATTTAGAAGATGTGTATAGATAATTCTCGTAAGATAAGAAGTTGAGGAGGTGTGGAAAGAGTTCCAAGTATTTTGGGGGATTAGACAGAATGTGAGGCTGAACACTTTCATCTTTAAACCTAATGTGTCAGGTCCCCATAGTTTCCATATCCCATACCTCAAACTCTTCTCTGGTTATAAGGCATAAGGGGTAAGATTTGGTAAGTCATGTGATATTAAGAATAGGAAGCACAAAAACATGATTTTTTAATACCTATCTACTCTCCAGACCAGATACCCGTAGAACCAGCCTTGGCTGACAAAATCGAACAGGATATAGTCATGCAGGCTAATTCAAGCAAGGTATGTAATGTGTTTTCTGTATAGGTGCTTGGAAAGTTAACAAGTCTGGATACTGCCAGTCAAGGCCTTTCCAGTCTAGGAATAAAAAGAACATCATGGGGCATCTGGGTGGCTCAGTCGGTTAAGTGTCTTGATCTCCCCCATAAGATTGGGCTCTGCATTGGGTGTGCTTAAGATTTTCTCTCTCCTTCTCAAGATAAATAAATAAATAAATAAATAAATAAATACTTATTATGAGAAAAAGTTAAATAATTTTTATATTGATTGCATGTTGAAATGATAATATTTTGGATATACTGTGTTAAATATCTTATTAAAACTAAAAAAAAAAAAACTAAAAAAAGATTCTCTCCTTCTCCCTCTGCCCCTTTCACCCCCTCTCTTTCTAAAAAAAAAAAAAGAACATCAGATTTTTCCAAAGCTATGAGACTTCTGGTTTCCTTTGAATTACAAAGGCTGACAAGTACTTTCTAGCCCAAATCAAATAGCAGGACTCTCCAGTGTAACTGCTACTATGAACAAGGGATTCTTAGGGATGACCCACAACCTGGAAAGCACCTGCTTGTTGAGCTGATGTGGAGGGAAACTTACAGTCTTTGAGGATGGTCTGGAGCATGACAAAAGGTGATTTTGAGGCCTTGATGACTTATGGTGGGCATCTTAAATAAAATTTCCATTCAGTTCTCTATATACTGAATTCTAATTTTAGGGTTGGATTAAGAAATTGGTGGGGGGTAGTAAGGAGGGCACGTATTGCATGGTGCACTGGGTGTTATACGCAACTAATGAAGCATCAAACTTTACATCGGAATCTGGGGATGTACTGTATGGTGATTAACATAATATAATAAAATAAAATTAAAAAAAAAAAAGAAATTGGTGGGGGGGTAGACATATTGATAAGAGTAAATACTTTATAATCCCTGAGGAATAGTCTGGAACACCGCTCCCATTGGTAGAGAAGAAGCTACCCACAGGGAAGAAAAAGGAAGATGTTTGGCAACAGACATTAATAGTCTTGTAGGGTTAGTGGGGCAAATGAAGGATATGAAGGCAGACTGGAAGGGTATGAAGGATTAGTACAAGATTATTTCTTGTAAATATAGAAGTTGGTGTTAAATCAAAAACTCAAGCAAAAAAAAAAAGGCAGACTTATAGAATTTAAGAGATACCTTGCATTTATAATCTAAGGTTTTCACCCTAGAATAAGAAAGTGGAAAATGTTACCCAAAGATGGTGAGCAGTTCAAAGTGACTCATAATCAGACACACTCCATCCAATATGTGGCATCAACTGCCACTTGGTCCCTTACAGGGGTGCACATATATGGAACATTTCCTTGGTAAACTAAATTTAAAAATGACTAGGCAGATAATGTGACACAGAGGTGAAGGAAAAACAAGGAAGGGCGTTCCAGTCCTGCCCCACTATAAGCTGCTTTGATAGAACTTTAATTATATTGCCTTACTCCCAGTGAACAAAGAGGAAACTATAGGAGAGACCTCAGAAGAATCCTCAAATAAAATTAGAAGGGGGGGAAGTATATGAGAGTCCAAAAAGTATAGAACCTGGGGCCAGGGACAAATGCTAGTCCACCAAACTGTTTAAAGCATGGAGAGATTTTTGTTACTGTTGTTTTCTACCTTTAAAAATAGCACTACAATTGTGTAATTAGCAAATCTGTATTGGAAGACACTATAACTTCACCAAGTAGTGATTTTCTGGTGGTGAACGAAAAGCCTAGGAGAGAGATTGAAGACTTTTGATCCAAATGGCACCATATGCTCATGCTTCAACAAAAGAAATGTTTTAAAATCAACTCCATTCAGCAGAAAGTAAAGTGCGAAATAGAAGTATGAATGCAGCCGCAAGAAGTCATACTAGAGAGATGGATGTAGGAAGTGAGGAAATCAAAGAAACAAAAGATAGCTCTACAAAAAGGTAGAAAGAATCTACCAATCCTGTTTGAAGCTGAGTTATCCTGCTGAGCTTCCCAGGTCCTGAACTGAGAGCACAACTGTTATGAATTTGTCAAATTAACATTTGTTAAGTGGAGCACAGGATACTAGATGGTAAGTCACTGTTCAACAGACCACAGGAGAAAGTGAAATAGAGATTATTACTTACAGATCCTGGAGGAAGTACTTTTTATGCCTCCCGGGGTCACACAGAAGGTCAAGGCAGAGTGCAGACAGAGACACAGGTCTTTATTAGGGTCTATGGGTAGAGTGCTTTGGGGTCCCAGGCTAAAGCCAGATTGGTCAATTCAAACAATTGGGGTTTTGGTAAGCTCCATGAGAGTCTTATGTAAGGAGTCCATAATAGGAAGGAATTGGAAGGCAGAGAGATATATTGCTCACAATAGCTGCTAGGAAAATCATATTAGGAACTAAGAGTTTCTGCTGACTCTGTGGGCTATGATCTAGGGCACATGCTTGCTGGAGGGGCTAGTGTCAGTGGTCCCTGCAGCCTACATGGCCTAACAAAATGGATACCAAGGCAACATTACCATGGAGGAGCTTTGCTAAACTCTCAACATCAACTGTTGCATAAGGCTATACTTACTGGGAACTAGAAAGGATGAATGCCCCCTCACACCCTGCAGTCCTGATTCCAGGGGCTGAAAGTGCAATGACCAGATCATACATTCTCAAAGCTCAAGGTAATATTGAAGTGCTTAAGAAGATAAGCTCTTGAGAAAGAATGTCTATGTTCAAATCCTGACTCCATACTTACATCCTATGTCCTTTGGCAGGTTACTTAAACGTTCAGTGTCTTACTTTTTTCATCTATTCAGTGTCTTACTTTTTTCATCTATCAAGTGGGAAAAAAAAATTGATGCCTATGTTAGGGAGCTGAATGTGATGAATTAATACCAACAAATCACTTAAAAGAATACTTGGTCCATTGCAAGTACTCAGTAAATGGTAATTATTGTTATCACTGTGGGACAGAAGACCAAAGCAATTATTATAAGGATTGAGTCTGAACCAGGAAGATAGTAGACATCTATGTATAAAACTATGGACAGGGTAAGTCAGCAAAAGAAAAAAATTCCACTCATTATGAGTCTAAAATCACCAATTCCAAAAACCAGAACAATAAAAACTATTGCTAAAAAGGCAGCTAACGAAATCAATACCAGGTACATGAAAACATTCTAGATAAAACTATTTAATGAACTAGTCTGGGAAGGACGAAAGCATATTTAAGATGTCAAAAAGATTAATTGAGGAATTATATCTATCAAACCAAAACAAGGAATTCTGATCTTTAAAAATGGGTAGAAATGAAACAACCAAAAAAGTTCTAGAAGCAACTAGAAATCTTTAAAATTAAAAATATAGTCATGGAAACTTAAAAAATAAGACTAAATCTGGACTGATCATAGTTAAGGAAACAAACTGGAGTATTGCAACATAAACATGAAGCAGTTACCCAGGATGTAACATAGAAATACAGACATAAAATGCATTAAAGGGCAGTTAAAAAGCATAGAGAATAGATCGAAACACTCCAATTTGGGTTTTCTTAGAGTGTTAGAAGAAGGAAATGGAGAAAATATGAGAGAAACAATATATGAAGGGATCATAGCAGAGATTTTCCTAGAAATAAGGATGTCTTCCAACCAAAAACAACCAGAAAACCTTTTGATTTCCAAGCAAGATAAATAAACATTAGTCCAAACTTAGGAACATTGCAGTAAAAATGGAGAATATAAATAAAATGAAGAGAAAAATAAAAGCTAACAGTGGGAATGTTTAGATTATAAAAGACTGAAAGGAATTTACTTACCAGCTATGCAGATACTGGAAGACAAAGGACTACTGTCTTCCAAGGGGGCTGAGAAAAACCAATAATCCTAGAAATCATCATTCAAGAGTGCAAAAGAGAGGACATTTACCAAAAAAAGACATAGATATTTTACCACCCTCAAGCACTATATATATAACTCAATGACATTCTCAAGCAAGAAGGACAGTAATCCAGGATAGAAACCATGAAAAGCACAAATATTGATAAAATGTCACTATACTCTACAACAACTGGAGTAATTAATATTAAAAAAGTAAAGCTAAGAAACATCTGTACATGATATTAAGATGGAGGGAGTTGGGGGGCACCTGGGTGGCTCACTCGTTGGGTGTCTGCCTTTGGCTCAGGGGATGATCCAGGTGTCCTGGGATCAAGCCCCGCATCGGGCTACCTGCTGGGAGCCTGCTTCTTCTTCTCCCACTCCCCCTGTTTGTGTTCCCTCTCTCACTAGCTGTCTCTCTCTCTGTCAAATAAATAAAATCTTAAAAAAAAAAAAAAAGATGGAGGGAGTTGGAGCTTGATGATACCATAAATATGTGGTTCAGTTACTCTAAGTTCTTTATGCTCCACAGGAAGAAGGAAAAGTCTATACCTGCAACTTGTTTAGGAAAAAGAAAAAGATAGTTAACGTTCATGTAAAAATCGAATATATCTGTGAAAATCATAGAAATATATTCTATAACCTAGCAGCATTGTGTGGTTGAGATGTAGACATAGCACTAACCCCCTGAATAATGGCTCTTTGATTCATTAGTTTCATGAGGAAGGGAAGAAGGCAAGTTTCTGGATCTTTCTGTGCCTCAACTCCCTCATCTTTATTTTTTTAATTTTTTAAGGTTTATTTTATTTACTTGAGAGAGAGAGGAGGGGCAGAGGGAGAGGGAGAGAGAATCTCAAGCAGCTTTCCGAGTGTGGAGCCGGACAAGGGGCTCAATCCCAAGACCCTGAGATCATGACCTGAGCATAATTGAAGGATTAAATGCTTAACCAACTGAGTTACCCAGGCACCCTCAAATCCTTCTTTTTTAAATTGGGCATTGTATTAGTACTCACCTCCTAAGGTTAAAATGAGGATAAAATGAATCAATGCCAATGAAGCTTTCTTAACGACATTGTATTTCAGAGAGTTTCCTTGTGCATTTCTTCCACCTTGGTGATTCTCTGTAGATGTGTCTGTCCTGCACTCTCTCACCCACTGAGGCTTCCTTTCAGGGACTATACTTCCGAAAAAAGGTATAGTTTGCTGTTTCTAAAAAATCTGCTTTTATATTCTAATGCCGAATCTTCCTTTCTTTAAATACTGACTTCATCTTTGTGACCACTTATACATGCATTTCATGTTCTCCTTCATATCGTTATTTAAACAGCTTAGGTCCCTATAATGTTAATCCTTCTACTTGTTCTGTTTGCTGATTAAGGCAGATTGTTTCCACCATAGGTTTGTGATGTTTAAATGTAAACTCATCTTAAATTGGTGGTATGGTTGTAGACATGAGGATTTCTCCATCCAGAGTGATATTTTTTCTTCATTTTTTCCCCAATGATCCCAGAGGTATCATTGACTTAGCACCAGATTTTCTGTTAACTTCTTAAACAGGCACCTTGGGCACCTGAGTGGCTCAGTCGGTTAAATCTGCCTTTGGCTCAGGTCATGATCCTAGGGTTCTGGGATCAATTTGAGCCCCACATCGGATTCCCTGCTCAGCGGGGAATCTGCTTCTTCCTCTCCCTCTGCCCTTCCTCCCACTTGTGCTCTCTCTCTTTCTCTATTAAATAAGATCTTAAAAAAAAAAACCACAACATTTCTCATACACTGTTGTTTTTGAAAATTTTCATTCCAGCCAGAATTAAACACCAGGTTTAGATTTTTCATGTGAGAATTTTTTCATACATGTTTTCAGGAGGGACAAGCCTCTTTGTTGTCTTCCTGGGCCAGTGGCTGAGGATTTTTAGTCTCTCTTTCATTGGAATTACAGCTTAATGCAAGAGTTTTAATTCTAATTCTCTACTTTTCTCAAGCCATAGACATTCTATCCAATTAGGCTTGTAGTGGGGTGCTAACGCACAATTCCTTACCCACTACAGGTGAGGTAGCAACACCACCACCTTCCTGGGTTGTCATAGCATCAGGTCATGAGCTCATTGCTCCAGCCCTCAGCTCCTTCTTTGTTTCTGGCTTTTAAGGATTGCCCCTCTTTACTTGTGTGCTGCATCATACACCTTCTCAAGTATTTGGATATGTTTGTAGGACAGGCTTTCTTGCTACTCAACAGAATTATAAATCCACATTTAAGTTTTATTACTCAGGAAAATGTTATAAATACATTAATTTTAATGTAATTTTGGTTAACTTTCTGCTTCAGAGTGTTAATATTGTCATCCTATACACTTTTCTCTAATAGCACTTAATACAGTTTACACTGCTGCATTTCGTATGAGTTTCTTATTAACTGAAGTTAGAATTTTGCCAGAAAAATTTCAGTATCTTTAATTCCTCTGTCACTGATTTGGTTTGAGTCTTTTAATTGCCTTAAAAAATAAAACAAACAAGAACTTCTTTGCTAAATAACTTTGGCTATTTGGATGTATAGTTCTAAGAATTAAAATTTCAAAGGAGCAAGGTTTTGATTCTGTGCATTTGTGCTCTAATTTGGAAACAGTGTTACAATGCATGGCCAAGTGGAAGAGAGGAAAAGAGACAAAGGGAAGAAGTACGTGATTATAGCATTATTCACATAGATATATTCAGTTTTTAAAATGCACTGGCTCTCCAAAGATTAATATAGATCAAAATATAAGAGTAATGTCTCTATATATTATAGATGAAAATACTGAAGTTCCCAACACTGTAATATATACATACCATTTGGTATGCCAGTGATATGGGTCCAATGTGTCTAATAATTTCTTTGTTGAATGGTTTTTCATGATACTTGATATATGAAGTTTATGCTACATTTTCATAGTATTATACATAGTTTTAAGAATCATGCTTCTCCAGCTTCAAATATTCTCCACAAAAGGCAAATATCCTAAATGCAATTGAAAAAAAGTCATCCTATTTTAACAACTATTGCAAACTGATTATGTTGCTTAAAGCATGCTTGCATACCAGGATAACACCATTTTTCAAACGAGTGTCTGTATGTTGTATAGAGAATAGTGGTAGATTGAATCATTCACCCGGTTCTTCACCACTTAGTTCACACTTTTTGCCTTTTACGGTTCTTCCCACTGAGGGAGGAATAGTCCCCATTACATGGGACTTTCTTTGGACAAAAAGGTTTTGGCAGAAGTAACACGTACAAGCTTGAAATATACCTGAAATGTTTTGATGTTATCATGAGAACGACATGCTCCAACTGCTCCTTCAGGTCCATGGAGAACAAACCCACAGGAGCATCCCAGACCAGCCCTGAAGTTTGGAGCCAAGCCCAGCTGGGCTCATCTCCAGACCCATGGTCCAGAATAAATAAATATCATTTTAAGCCATTAAGTTAGGGGCTCGTTTGTTAGCCTTACTGCATTAATACTTAAAACATACAATAAAATATGCCTAATTTTGGTTTTGGTAGACAATTGAATTTATGCACAGAACATATATTTATTGATTTTCAACAACAGGTTGACTTTAATGAGATATTTTTATGATTCAATTAATATGAAACAGGGTATTGAAGCTAATATACCCTAAAATTAGACAGACTATCCATATCTATATTAAAAGTCACTATAAATCTTAAAATAGCTGAGTAGAAATTTATTCTAGTAATAGTAAGCTAAATAATTCAGACCAATTACTAAATAAGACAATGGAAAATGTTACAGGAAATTTACAGACAAAAACTTATTAAGTGCTTCTCAAAACTAACATGATGGAAAAATTATAAGGCCAAAATCTATGAGAAGAAAAGATCCTGAGATTGAAGACCAGCGCTCAGATCTGCTTTTGCCTAAGGACATTTGGTAATTCAAAAGAAAGGGCTAAAACTTTTTAATAAATAGGTATCCATATGGACAAAAAAGAAAACCCATAACTTATATCATATGCATAAAAGCACTTGCATAGAGATCAAAGATCTAAATATGTCAGTCAAAAAGTTAAAGGTAATATTAGAGAATATCTTTATAGCCCAGTAGATAATGATCACAGGATTTGAAAAATTACTTAACAACAAAGGGAAATCAGATGGTATTTTAATGATATGATAAAGTGTACCATTTCCTTAGTAACCAGGGAAGTGCACATTAAAACCACACTGAAATATAATCTATTTTTAGTTTTTTTTAAGATTTTATTTATTTGAGAGACACCAAGAGAAAGAACAAGCCAGGGGAAAGGGCAGAGGGAGAGGGAGCAGACTCCCCTCTGAACAGGGAGCCCCATGAGGGGCTGGGTCCCAGGACCCCGAGATCATAACCTGGACCTAAGGTAGACACTTAAATAACCGAGCCACCCCGGCTCCCTGCCACTACATCATTTAAAGTTAAGAAGCCTGGCAATACTAATGCTCAGTAAGAGTCATGTTTCGGAGCTTCCATATAATCACCATACTACACTGGAAAATAATTTTTTCATTATCTAATGAACTGAATATACAGAAAACCTATAGCCCAACAATTTTCATCGTGGGTATGCATTTGAAAGAGACTAATGTTTCGTTAGTTACGTATTGTTGCATAAAATTTATCCCTAAAAGTAGAAGCCTAAAACTATACACATTCATTATCTCACATCCTCTCACTGTCAGAAATCTGGGAGAAGTTTAGTGCATTGTTCTGGTTTAAGATGTGCCATGATGTTATACCTTTCGGGGCAGGGATGCAGTCATCTCAAGGCTCAAATGGTAGATCTGTTTCTAAACCCGTTCACATAGTTATTGAAGGAGCTCAGTTTCTCAGGGGCTATTAGCTAGAGGTCCCAGTTCCCTAGCAGATGGGCCTCCTCTTAGATTTACTCACAATGTGGTAACTGTCTTCCTCCAGAGCAAGAAATCTGAGGAAGAGGGCACCTGGGTGGTACAGTTAGTTAAGCATCCAACTCTTCGTGTTAGCTCAGGCCCCAATTTCAAGGTGGGGAGATTGAGTCCCATATCGGGCTCTGTGCTTAGCATAGAGTCTGCCTAAGACTTTCTCTCCTCTGCCCCTCCCACCACTCTCTCTCTCTCAAATAAGTAAATAAATCTTAAAAAAAAAAAAAAAAGTAAGACAGAACTACAGAGAGACAGAGACAGAAAAAGACAGAGGGAGCCAGAAAGAGCAAGGGAGCCAGTGAGCACCCAAGAAGGAACTACAGACTTTAATAACCTAACCTCTCAAGGGTCATCCAACCCTTCTCTCATGCCATACTCTACCAGCCACACAGAGCAACTATGATAGAAACTGAGAGTGAAATCCAGATAACACAGAGTGTGAAGATTAAAAGGAAGGGATCGTTAAAGACAATGCAATGAGCCCCTGTAAACACATACATGGATCTTCCCTATTGCTTATCATAGGTCCCAACTAGAAGGAATTCAGATGTTCATTAATGTTAGGAAAGATAAATAATCTTTGGTATAGTCTCAAGTTGGAATGTTACACAGCAGTGAGAGTAAACGAGCTATAGCAACAATATAGAGGTAACTCTTATAATATGGAATGAAAGGAATAAGGCGTAATAGAATCATTATAATTTGATGGCAACTACATGAGTTCCTAAATAGGCAAAACGAACTGAATTTTTACGAATATATACATTGGGGGTAAAGCTATGAAGAAAAACAGGTTGATTACAACATAAGTCAAGATAGAGGCTGTAACTAGTGGAGTGAAGGAGAAAGTGTTTGGAAAAGGCCACAGGAGGGTTTGGAAAAGAAACACTATGTCTATTTCTTAATCTGAATAATGGTTATGAGTGTTTTCTATGTAAGTATTCATTATATAGATTTATATTTTTACATTTTTATCCATGTGTATAAGTTATAGACATGCCAGATTGTCTAAATATTATGTAGAGTTAGCTTCTTTTTTTTTTTTTTTAAAGATTTTATTTATTTACTTGACAGAGATAGAGACAGCCAGCGAGAGAGGGAACACAAGCAGGGGGAGTGGGAGAGGAAGAAGCAGGCTCATAGCAGAGGAGCCTGATGTGGGGCTTCGATCCCATAACACCGGGATCACGCCCTGAGCCGAAGGCAGACGCTTAACCGCTGTGCCACCCAGGCGCCCCTGAGTTAGCTTCTTAAGTGAAACCCATCCCTTATGCATTGCTACATTCTTAGATCTAATAATTGCTTATGAGCAAATGCCTTAAATATTAGGGAAAATAAATTTGAACATTCCTAGATAAGTACAAATGTCTCATTGCCAAACTCAGTGAAAATTGTTCCTGTTCCATTCCAATGTTCCTTATGTTCAAGGGCACAGTAAAATATTCCTTAAATGTCACGCAGAGGTCTCAGAGTTGTCATGAATCATGTTGATATTCAGAAAATATTAGAACAGAGAAAAAGAGACAAGAAGAATGGAAGAAAAACCAGGGGATAATGGAAGAGGAAAAGGGCAGGATCTGGGATAATGGGAGGAAAAAAAGAGACAGTAAGATAATAGAGGCTTTATCTATGGGGAAAGGAGATTTAAGAATCACCTTGCTAGTTCAATCAGTGTTGGTTACCCAAAATATGACTGAGATTTTCCAAAAATACATGATTTATGTCTTTATATTGGTTGAACTAACTGGGCTAAATTAATTATCAGCTAAGAAATAGGCTATCAGTTTCTGTTTTCTCCATTAAGGAAAGACATGAGAAAACAGGAAAGAGCTTGGTAACTTATAAGTTTGTATCCAAACATTAGTTATTATAGTGATCTAATATCTTCAGTAATTTATTTTGAATTAATAAATTCCAAATCATTTGAAAAAAACTCAATAATTTCAAAAAAACTGAGGTTATCATTTTAACATTTCCAGTATATTGCTTAGCCCTACGCTGCAATTAAAGATAATGTTACTGTATGGACATTTCAGAGAGCAGAAATCAACAACGGCACCCACTAATGCTTCTGAGTTCAAGGGTGACCGCTGTATTTCATCAGACTGGGGGAAGTCTAGGTCAAAGATTTGCCAGAGCCACCCTCTTACTTGCTCTCCTCAATTGACTCCTCAGCTCTGGTGCTCACTGTGCAGCCTCAGTATCTGAGCGTGAACACAGCACCGACCTCTAAGCTTCCTCAGAAAGCTTTGGAAGGTTCTCTTTCATGTCATGTCAATAGTGTTTAGAATAGCCACATGCATTTACACTGAACACGTGACAGTTATGATTTTTAAAATAATGATCCAAATGCTATAAACAGCGTGTCATACTGTCATCGCAGGGCTCCTCATTGCTAGGTTCCTTGTTTTGTCTCCTCCTCTTCCCACACCAGCTCTATAGGGGGCAGACTTCTTTATAGTCTTCGCCATTTGAGTCGATACACAGTACTTTTGTACATCTTCCATTCGCCTTCTGTGTAGGCTGCTGATCTGTTTTCCCAAACAAACTCTTTTGAAGTAAGATAATATTCTATAACATTAATGTTTTGGCAATTTATATGCTGGCATATCTGCTCTCTATGGCTTTTGAAATTAGTTTTTCTATCAACTTTGTCTTTTCCCCTTCATTCTAATCTGAGCATAAAAGAAAAATGTCTATTATAAATGCAACAAAATTATACTGCTCTTCAGACCCTCATGACCCTTAAGTCTCTAGCTTTCTGAAAAATATTAATCTATATTTCCTATGCCCTCTTTGTCCTATGTCTCCACGGGTTTGAGGATGCATTACACTGTCTTCTAAGTAACTACTTGAAATCCATCCCAATGTCCTCACCAATCTGATGAATGAGAAATGTATACCTGTATTTTGAAACAGTTTTTATATCATCAATTTTTACTTGAATTTCTACCTCCTGCTTAAAATGACTTCATGACACAGAGAAGTGGCTATTGTCCAGTCTCGCACTGACAGATATCATAAAGGATTCCTGACAAAATATTCTTTTTCAGGATATTAATTTTACACTTCAGAGCATTAAAGGAATAACATTTGTATCCTAGCTGAAACTTCCCTTTCTTATACAGATCTCACAGCAGGTAGGTCTATAAAAAAAATTTTGTCTATAAAAACTTTGATCCATATGAAAATTATACAATCATTAAAATGCAGATGAAACAGTGTTATTATTCAAAACATTAGACTTAAATATAATAAAAATAACCTTTAACTTTTCTGGAAATTATGACCTACAGGGATCCTTCACATAATTATTACATTATTTTGGTCAAAGTCATTGTCACCTCTGATGTATTTTGGAAATTAAAATTAGATCTAGAGTGAACTAGTGAAGTCCTAAAAGACTGTTGGAATTTCAGAATGCGTCAAATCTGCAAGTTCACTTACCAGAAAAGAGCAAGCTGCTCCTATGCTACATTTCCTCACCCTTACTTTGCTCAGCTTTCTGGAAGTGTTGAAGTGTTAAAATTGGATCTAGAGGTAAGCAAAAATGTGTAAGAACAGTGGAAAAAATAGAACCCAGAGTCAGGCATTTGAGCTAGATGGAGCAGACATCAGGGCGAGCACACACCTGCAAGGATAAGCTCTTGCCTCTTCCCATTACCACCACCAAGAGCAACTTGTGGCCAGACAGACTCTCCTGGGAAATATCATGGCAGCCTGCCTGGTGGGAGGGAGGGAATGACTTGGACAAGCCAAATCACACAGCAGGGGGCTCAGGTAGACTAAGAATGTGGCTTTAATTGGGGTTTTTCAGTTGATAACACTCTGCCACCTCACAGAATATTAGCTTCTTAGAAGATATTCTAAATCCAACATCAAATTCTCAGTGGTTTAGTTTTTTGAGCAGTAGAGGAAGTTCAGGCCAGCAGGAGGTTGCATGCTTTTTAGGACATGCAGTGTGGAGCTCACACACAGGACAAGCTATCAGAGGGGCACAAACCCCGGAACTAGTTAAGGGATATAAGACAGTTTTATTCAGAACTACTGCAGTAGAGAAGTTACCAGCCTCACCTGACCTCTACCGCACAGAAGGAAACGGTGAGAGGAGAGGCCTCTTAGACACTGGAATGTGCTAACATACAAGTCTCCAAGGATTTTAAGGGTTGCGCTTAGGCCATCTCTGACTGCTAACTGGTGTCTATGGAAGTTAGTCTCCTACCCTCTACAGAGACAAGGAAACAGGGGCCCTATTCTTCCTGATGATTGCATTTCAAAAGAATGACTCCTAAGTCATTGAAAAAGATACTCCTGGGTTGTGGAAGATAGCTGTACATCTCAAAAGGATAGAGAAAGGATTTAGGATGCCAAGTTTTCCAAAGTAAGTGCTCTGAAAAAAGAGAAGTTATGGGCCTATGTCAGGTTTTTGGCTGAAACGGGGAGTAAATTCTTTGGTAGCTTTGAGTTTTCCCAGGCAGGGACTTAAAGGGGCCAGGGTCATCCCAGGGACATGGCCTTAAAGTACTAGAAGCAATGCTAAGTTTGGTCATGTCTCTTAGTGTGAGAGGTTAGACAGATGGTTCCAGCTCAGAACGTTTGCAGTTCTCAAGGGCATGTCTGAGACCTGACCCATTTGACTGGGAAAAGCACAAAGAATCACTTTGATTTAGACAAAGAAAAGGAGAATAAACTAGAAGTGCCAGCTCCCTGTGATCCTGCACCACACACCAAAAAAAAAGGGCAGTGCTGAAACAAAAGGGGTCAGCTGTGGAGGGGAGTCACCAGATGCCCCCCTGCAGACTGCAGTGATGTGGGCTCCCATTCTGCAGCTCTATCCACTCTGAGCTCCTGACAGCTTCTCAGGGCAGAGACAAGGCAGCTGGAGACCACACTGAGGAGACCTATGCAGGCCTTCAGCCTGGGGTCAGCAAACTGGTTCAGCTTTGCCTGACTGTGGGTGCTGCAAGGGCTCCAGCAAAGTGGGGACCCACCCAGACACCACATGCTCAGGCTCCCCACGGCCTTGCACAGCATCTGCGTGGAGTCACACATGCAGCTGCACTGCCCTTATGGGTATTAAACATTGGCAATTTTTCTCTTTTCCTCTGCTTACAATTGAGTGTCACTTCAGTTTGGGGCAGGCTGTCACTTCGATTTTTACATTTTACACTCACTGCTGATTATTGTAACATAATTTTCATTCTGTCTACAGCCAGGGTACTTTAGATGGTTTTGTTTCTCAGAGTTTCACAAACTCCGCAAAACTGAATCCATACTGGATAGTTGGGTGAAAAAAGGTATGGTGTTTTTCTAGTATTGAATCTTTAGATGCACCCTGTCATAGTCTCCAGTATGGAATTTCTTTTTTCCTTTGAACCACTGAAAATTGTCACTAAGCGAACAATTATGAACTTTCAACTGTTCATGGAGCTCCTGAGGATGAGGCAGGGGTTACCTTAAAGGCAAGAGACCATTTTTGACATTGTAGGGTTATTTAAATACATACTTTTTATTAAATTTAGCATACCTAAATTAGAGTGTATCTTTAAAAATGGTGGATAATTTTCATCTAAGGCACTTCATTCAAGTAATAACCTGATAAATTCAGTTCATTCTCTGATCTTCAAATTCACCCCCTTTACTGTGCAGATGTATCCAAAGGCTTCCAGACAGGCACAAAATTTAATAGTTAAATTTCTATAAATATGTCATTAGAAAAGAGTGAAATCTGACTAAGCAAAAATCTATCTACATGTCAATCATTTTTGATAGTGAAAACTTGGAGACAAAATATATATCCAAAGAAATTGAATAATGATTATTTTTATAAACTGCAAAAAGGTTAATACTATTTTTCTTCCTAAAACTTATAGTGGAAAGAATGGCATTAACCAGGAACTGAATTAATCCAAGATTCTTTAGAATCATATGATAGGTGAACTAATATAGTCAAAAAGTCAGGAAAGACTTTTCCAAGGAAGTAATGGTTAAGATGAGATCTGATATCTGGTGATGAAATAGGAAGAGCAAGTGAGACCAGTGGAGTTTGAAGCTTTGTGAGCAGAGGGAATGGACCCCAGGAACATGGGGAGGTAACTTATTCAGAACATTTTGAATTTGCCTTAACATAACTAAAAACAAACAGATAAAAAATCAGTACAAAATGACAGCAAAAAATTGCAACTTTTTAAAAATCTTCTGTGCTCATAAACATGACATGAAATTTACCAGTTACCATTTTTAAGTGTAAAGTTCAGTGGTATTGAGTACATTCATACTGCTGTACAACAATTCTTACCATCCATCTCCGGAAATTTCCTTCATCTTATAAAACTGAAACTCTGTATCCATAAAACAATAACTCTGCATTAACTGTCCCCCCCAGCCCTATTCTACTGTCTGTACAAATTTGATTTTTCTACGTACTTCATGTAAGTGAATCATACAGTATTTGTCTCTTGACTTATTTCACTTAACATAATGTCTTCAAGGTCATCCATGTTGTAAAATGTGTCAGAATTTTCTTTCTTTTTGAGATCAAATATTTCACTATACATGTAGCATACTTTGTTTATCCATTCACCCATCAATAGGTGTTTCGGTTGTTTTCACCTTTTGGCTACTGTGAACAATGCTACAGTGATCATGGGTTTACAAATATTTGTCAGAGTTCCTGCTTTCACTACTTCAGGGTATATACTCAGTAGTGGAATTTCTGGATCATATGATGATTCTATTTTTAATTATTTGAGGAACTGCCATTCTGTTTTCTGTAGGTGCTGCCCATTTTATATTTCTACCAGCACTACATAAGGGGTCTAATTTCTCCACATCTTCAGCAACACTTATTTTCTGTTGTATTGATAATAACCACTCTAGTCAGTGTGAAGTGGTATATCATTGTGTTTTGATTTCTATTTCCTCAATTATTAGTAATGTTCAGCTTCATTTCATGTGCTTATTGGCTAATTGTATGTCTTATTTGGAGAAATGTCTACTTAAAATATTAGCAGATTTTTTTAAATTGGATTTTTTTTTTGGTTGTTAGATTTTAGAAGTTCTTTTTATACTTTGAATATTAGCCCATTATCAGACATACGACTTGTAAGTATTTTCTCCTATTCTCTTGAGTGCTTTTCACTTTGTTGTTAGAGTCCTTTGATGCACAAAAGATTTTATTTTTAAGTGGTTCAATTTATCTATTTTTGTTATTGTTACCTGTGATTTGGGTGTCAAATCCAAGAAGCCATTATCAAATCCAATATCATGAAGCTTTTCCCTCTATGTTTTAAGGGTCTTATAATTCTAGTTCTTATGTTTAGGTCTTTTATCATTTTGAATTAATTCTTACATGTGGTATAAGTTAAGGGTCTGATTTTACTCTTTCGCATTTGTAGTTTTTATAACACCATTTGTGAAGGAGGTAAGGACAGATTACACCAACGAGACCTCAAATAATAAGTTAGTTCCTTGTATACATTGTATTTCCATTTCATATAACTGTCCAAGGTGAGCATTCTGGGTCAGCAGATCTGTGCACTCTATTTTATGGACAAACTCCATCTTGTTTGTCTTTGATTCTTGGTGTGAGTCCTCAACTTCCTGTTGGAGGCTAGACTCTAAGTGTCTCTCCCTGGCTTGAAGAGGTGAAAATTTTTCCAAGAGGCATGCCTGCTGGGGCTCCTGGGTGGCTCAGTCAGTTAAACCTCTGACTCTTGGTTTTGGCTCAGGTCATGCTCTCATGGGTTGTGAGATTGAGTTCCATGTGGAGCCCTGTGTGGGATTCCATGCTCAGTGGGGAATCTGCTTGAAGATTCTCTCCCTCTGCCCTTCGCCCCACTTGTGTCCACTCTCTCTTTCAAATAAAAAAATAAAAAATCTTTAAAAAAAAGAGAGAGGGGCATGCCTAGATGATCCACATGTTTCCACTTCTTTTCCACGAGGGAAACAAGGCCATGGCAAGGGCTGGACAGCCATGCTCTCAGCCAGCGTTCTATACCAGTAGAAAAGGGGGATAATTTTGGTGGATAGCCAGTGGTATACACTGCAATAATCCTCACTTGCCACCAAACTATTGTGCATCCCCTTTCTACAATATTTGAGTGCACTCATGGCCGTAAGGGAGATAATCACAATCTCTTCGAGTTATAGTATACAACCAAAGTCCAAGATTTTTAGCTGATGTGCCTCTTCTTCAAGAGTCCAAATATGGTGTCTCGTGATCCAGTAACTTATAACTAAAAATCAATTTATCTGGACCCTCAAATGCAAAATATAATGGTACAGGTTAAACTCTTATTTGGAAAAGAAAAAGAAAACATATAAAAATAATTGGTCTAAAACCATCATTATACCCTCCAAAATAGGACTTGCAAATATTTCTTGTTCCAGCAGTGGTGAAAATTGGTTGATATGGAACAAAGGGAAAGGATGTAAGACAGACATAGGGATTTATTTTTGGACTTTCTGTTCTGTTCCATTGATCTACACATCTTTTCTTAACTTAAATACCACATTTATTCTCTAAATTTATTATAAACTTTGAAATCAGGTAGTTTAACTTCTTCAATTTAAAAAAAAAGTGTTGTTCATTCTAGGTTTTTTTTTATTTAGATATAAATGTTAACCTATCAATTTCTGCAAAAGTCTTTCTGGTGTTTGAATAGAGATTGCACTGATATTTGTAGGTCAATGTGGGGAGAGTTGCCATCTTAATAATACTGAGTCTTCAAATTCATGAATGTCAAATGTCCTTCTATTTATTTAGATCTTCCTTAATTTACCTTAGAAATGTTTTGTTATTTTCAGTGTTTAATTCCTGCATTTTTTTAAAATTTTCCTAAGTATTTTAGTATTGCTTATGCTTATATGAATGGAAATGCTTCTTAGAATTCATTTTCTGATTGTTCACTGGAAGTATATTGAGCTTGCATTCTGTACCTTTGGCAAACTCTTATTTGTTTGTTATTTTTATGTTATTCATAATAAAGTCTGCCTTGAAGGGACACTATTTCAACAGAGTCTACCTAACTTTGGTTTTAATGCAGCCCAATGGACCTGGGCAAAGGGAAATACTTAAGTCCAGCCCACTCTAGCTTTTTGTCTCATATAAGGCAATAGGTAAAACTGAGAATTACTTTTGAAGGTCACAACCAGGGGTGCAAAACCACTAAAGGACTGAGATCTAATCATAACACTACAGAATGTTTCCCCTACTCCCACCTTACTGTCCCATCAATAGAGGTCTTACATAATATCAGGGAGTGAGAACTGAAAAAAACTTTGTATCTCAGACCTTATTTAAGAAGTTCTTAAATATATAGGGAACCCTCAAAACCTTTATATCCAATATAAAACCTACATAAATATATGTCCTAAATATAGGGAACCCTCAACATGAGGGACAAAACAAGGGACACCAAACAAAGGAAACCAGAGGAAATTTTATCCACTGACACCTACAGATACATCAAAGCATAAGGAAAACCTAAATCCTATCCAGAAAAACAAAACCTCAACTGAGCACCTGTTTACCTTAGTTCTTTTATCTAGTACTTTATCTCTCCAAAAGTAAAGAGAAGATACAAATAATTAAAATCAGAAACCAATGTGGGACATTGATACAGATCTTGCAGAAATTAAAAGGATTGTAAAAGATTATTATGAACAGGGGCTCTTGGGTGGCACAGTCAGTTAGGCATCCACCTCTTGGTTTTGACCCCAGGTCATGATCTCGGGGTCATGAGATAGAACCCCAGGCTCTGCACTCAGCATGGAGTCGGCTTCAGATTCTCTCTCCCTCTCCTTCTGCCCTTCCCCCATCATGCTCCCTCTCTCTCTTTCTCTCCTCTCTCAAATAAATAAATAAATCTTTAAGAAAAAAATAACTCGGGAGAAAACACATGATCATCTTAGTTGACTCAGTAAAGTCATTTGATAAAATCCAACACGTTTTTTACAGTAAACACCTTCAGAAAACTAAGAATAAAAGGGAACTTCCTTAACATGATAAAGGGCATTTACCAAACCCCTCCCCCCAACCTGACATCACACACAACAGTGAAAGATTGAAAGCTTTCTCCCTAAGAAAGATAAAGATAAAAAGATAGGGGCGCCTGGGTAGCACAGTCGTTAAGCATCTGCCTTTGGCTCAGGGCGTGATCCCTGGCATTTCGGGATGGAGTCCCACATCGGGCTCCTCTGCTGGGAGCCTGCTTCTTCCTCTCCCGCTCCCCTGCTTTGTTCCCTCTCTCGCTGGCTGTCTCTCTGTTACATAAGTAAATAAAATCTTAAAAAAAAAAATAGATAAAAAGATAAAGTTGCCTGATTTCCCCCCCTACTTTTCAGTATTATGCTTGATGTTTTAGCCAGGGTATTTTTATTTATTTATTTATTTTTATTTTTATTTTTTTCTAAAGATTTTATTTATTTATTCGACAGAGACACAGACAGCCAGCGAGAGAGGGAACACAAGCAGGGGGAGTGGGAGAGGAAGAAGCAGTGATAGCAGAGGAGCCTGATGTGGGGCTCGATCCCATAACGCCGGGATCACGCCCTGAGCGGAAGGCAGACGCTCAACCGCTGTGCCACCCAGGCGACCCCTAGCCAGGGTATTTTTAAAGAAGAAAAAATAAAATAAAATTTTACAAGTTGGAAAAAAGAACTTCAAAGTTGACATGAAAATATATTCTTGTATATATATTTTTTAAAACACAAGAAAGCTACTAGAGCTAATAAATTCAGTAAATTTGCATGTAGAAGATCAAGGTATTAAAATTCATTGAGTTTCTATACATCAACAAAGAGAACTCAGGAAAGTAAATGAAGAAAACATTTCAATTTATACTATTCAAAAGAATAAAATATCAAGGAACAAATTTAATCAAAGAAATAAAAGGCTGTACACTGCAAACTACAAAGCATTGCTGAGACAAATTAAATGAGACATAAATAAATGTAGCTCCAAAGGAATCCATAGATAAGAAGATTAAGAATACGATGCCAGTACCACCTAACACAGTCTAGATATTCAGCCGCCTTCTAGAATCCTTTGAAGGAACCATACATGATATCTGAAAATTATTAGTTTTCTTTTTATAGAAGAAAAAATTTCCAAAAGATCTTTTTAAAGATAATGTGCCACAGATCGTTTGTTTGTTGTTCTCTGTAGTAAGGATTAATCACTGTTTAAAAAAACTGCTGGGTGGCACAGCAGTTAAGCGTCTGCCTTCGGCTCAGGGCGTGATCCCAGCGTTATGGGATGGAGCCCCATGTCAGGCTCCTCTGCTATGAGCCTGCTTCTTCCTCTCCTACTCCCCCTGCTATGTTCCCTCTCTCGCTGGCTGTCTCTATCTCTGTCGAATAAATAAATAAAATCTTTAAAAAATAAAAAATAAAAAAATAAAACAAAATACATGTAACTGACTTGTTCATCTACAAATTATCTCCTTTTACAAAATGAATGAACTGTAAAAGAATAAAATTAATAAGTAAAAATTAAGAGTAAAAACTTTTCCAAAATTCCAAAAGACTTTTTTTTTTCAGAAATAGAAAAAAGCGGGGCGCCTGGGTGGCTTAGTCTTTAAGCATCTGCCTTCGGCTCAGGGCGTAATCCCAGCGTTATGGGATCGAGCCCCACATCAGGCTCCTCCGCTATGAGCCTGCTTCTTCCTCTCCCACCCCCCTGCTTGTGTTCCCTCTCTCGCTGGCTGTCTCTATCTCTGTCAAATAAACTAATAAAATCTTTTAAAAATCAAAAAAAAAAAGAAATAGAAAAAAGCTTATAATCAAATTTCTATATAATTTCAAAGAGCTCCAAATACCCAAATCAACCTTGAAAAAGAACAAAGTGGGAGAACTCACATTTTCCAGTTTTGAAACTTAATACAAAACTGCAGTAAGTAAAATACGGTACTGGTATAAGAATGAACATATCAACCAGTGGAATAAAATTGAGAATCCAAAAATAAACTCACACATATATGGCCAATTGATCATCAACAAAATTGTTAAGTCCATTCAAATAGGAAAAAATGATTTCCCCAATAGGTGATACTGAAATGACTGGGTTTCCCATGCCAGAGAATGAAGTTGGACCACTATTTCACACCGTACACAAAAATTGTCATATTGGATCAATGACCTAAATATAAGATTTAAAACCTCCAAGCTCATGGAATAAAACATAGGCTACACCTTCATGATCTTGTATTTCACAAAGGATTCTTAGATATGACACCAAAACACAAACATCAAAGATAAAAATAGATACCTTCATCAAAATTAAAACTTCTGTGCATCAAGTGACACCATCAAGAATGTGAAGGGCACCTGGGTGGCTCAGTTTGTTGGGCTTCTGATTCTTGGTTTCAGTTTGGGTCATGATCTCAGGGTCATGAGATTGAGCCCTGCCTCAGGCTCTGTGCTCAGCATGGAGTCTGCTTGAGATTCATTCCCTCTCTCTCTGCCCCTACCCTAACTCGCTCGCTCTCTCTTTCTCTCTGTCTCAAATAAAAAATAAAAATAATTTTTAAAAAAGAATGTGAAAGACAACCAATGTTTGACAGAAAGCATTTACAAATTATATATCTGATAAAGGATATCCAGTATATATCAATCAATAAAAAGGGACAAATAATTCAATGAAAAATGGGAAAAGAACTTGAGTAGGTATTTCCCTAAACAAAATATACAAATGGCCAAAATCACATGAAAAGACGTTCAAAATCTTTAGTCATTAAGAAAATGCATATCAAAACTACAATTAGATACTATTTCATACCTACTACCATAGCTATATTTAAAAATGGAAAATATCAGGTGTTGGTTAGAACGTGGAGAAATTGGAGTCCTTAGACATTGTTGTTGGGAATGTAAACTGACGCAAAACACTATAGAAAAGTTTGGTGGTTCCTGAAAAATTTAGACATAGAATGACAATATGACCCAGCAATTTCACTCCTAGATATATACTCCCTAAAAATTGAAAACAGAGACTAAAGTGGATACTACATCGATATTCATTGCAGTATTATTCACAATAGCCAAAAGCTGGAAGCAATTCAAGCGTCCAAAACAGAAAAACAGGCAAACAAAATAGGGAGTGTATATAATGGAATATTATTCAACCATAGAAAGAATGAAGTTATATTACATGGGTAAACCTTAAAAACATGATACTGAATTAAATAAGTCATATATAAAAAGATAAATATTGTATGATTCCATTTATATGAAATATCTATAATAAGCAAATTCATGGAGACAGAAAATAGATTAGAGATTTCCAGGGGCTAAGGCAGAGGGGTGGTTTGGTTATTACTTAATGGGTATAGGATTACTGAAAACTTCTGGAACTTGATAGTGGTGATGGTTGTACAACATTGTGAATGTCATTAGCGCCACAAAATTATACACTTAAATATTGTTAAAATGGCAAATTTTATGTTTACATGTATTTTAAAACAATTTAAAAAAACTTTTTAAGAAGTAAGGAGATGGCAATAATGGGGACTAGCTTGGTGTTTTCAAGGGACTAAAAGGCCAGGGCAAATGGAACATGATAATGATGCAAACCATGGTAGGGATTAAGTTGGAGATGAAGCCAAGGATGAGGCCATGAAGGATCTTGAGGCCAAGTTACGGGTCCTTATTTGATTGTAAATGCAATGGACCGCAGTGAAAGGAAATATTTTAAGAAAGGGAAATAATCTGATATGTGTTTTAAAAGGATCACTATGCCAACTTGACAAACAATACAACTGGGCAAAGAGTGGAGGGAGTGACCAACAATAATGAAACATGTGTACACAAAGCAGTATAATTCATAATAGCCCTAAAGTGGAAACAACCAAATGTCCATCAACAGATTAATAAATATATAAAAAGTGGTATAGCCATAAAATAGAATATTATTCAGCCATAAAAAGGAGTTAATTCTATAACATGAATTAACTTCATAGATACTATGCTAAGAAAAAGAAGCCAGTCACAAAAGGCCATATACTGTATGATTCCATTTATATGAAATACCCAGAATAGGCAAATCCATAGAAACAGAAAATAAATGGGTGGTTTCTAATGACTGGTGGGTGGGAAGAAATGGGATGTGACTGCTAATGAGTATGGGGTTCCTTTGGGGAATGACGAAATGTTCTGGAATTAGTGGTAATGGGTGAACAACTTCGTGAATGTATTAAAAACTACTGAATCCTTCACTTTAAAATGGATAATACTATGATGTATGTACTACGTCTCCGTTAAAAAGAGAAATTTTATTTATTTATTTGAGAGAGAAAGAAAGTGAGAGAGAGAGTGAGAGAGAGAAGGAGCAGCAGACAGAGGGAGAGGGAGAGGGAGAAGCTGGCTCCCAGAGGAGTGGGGAGCCCAATGCAGGACTCAATTCCAGGACCCTAGGATCATGACCTGAGCCAAAGGCAGATGCTTAACCGACTGAGCCACCCAGGTGCCCTGCGTTTCTTTTACAACATATTTTTGAGTTTTTTAAATTGGTTTCTCTGACTGTTACAATGAATACCTTAAATGATAATCTATTTCTCAGTAACACCAACTTAATTTCAATAATACATACAAACTTTGCTTCTTTCTTCCTCTCTCCTTTACTTCTCCTGTGTGCTATTTTCATATAAAATTACATCTTTATACATGCATGTCAAACTGAATTTGTAATCTTTTTTTTGCATAGTATTTTAAATCACATATGATAAAGGTAGTTATAAATACAAAATATATTTACAGTTTTTTTATATTTACCTTTGTAACTACCTTTACTACTATTATTCATTTCTTTGTTGGATTTGAATTACTGTCTAGTATCCTGAAGAACCAAATTTCATCCTGAAGTATTCCCTTTTGTGTTTATTATAGGACAGGTATCCTTGTAACAAATTCTCTCAGTTTTTATTTATCTAGGAATGTCTAAATTTTCTTAATTTGAAAGATAATTTGATGGCTATATACCTCCAAGTCAACTGTTGTTGGGTTTTGGGTTTGTTTTTTTTTTTTTAGTATTTTGAATCTGTCATGCCACTGTCTTCTCCCTTTCATGGTTTCTGATGAGAAACCTTAGCTATGAATATTACTGGGGAGCTCTTGTACATGATTCTGTCTTGCTACTTTCAAGTTTCTCTTTATATTTGAATTTCAACTTTTTGATTATAATGTGTTTAGGTGTGTGATTTTCTTTGAATTATACTACCTAGAGTTGGTTGAGCTCCTTGGTTGTGTAGTATTTTTTTTCTAATCAAATTTCAGGAAGTTTTGGGATGTTTTGGCCATTATTTCTTCAAATGTTATTTTTTCTACCTTCTCTCTCTTCCTCTCCTTCTGGGACTCCACTTTATATGTATGTTGGTATGATTGATGGTGTCTATGAGGCGCTCTTTATTTTACTTTATTTTTTATGTTTCTCAGACTGAATATTAATTAACCTATCTTTACATTCAGACTCAAATATTTTTTTGACAGAGAGAGAGGCAGTGGGAGAGGGAATTTTTTGGTTCAATTATTGTGCTTTCAACTCCAGCATTTATATATGGCTGTTTCTTATCATTTTGTGTCTTTATTAATGTTTTCTTTTCTTTTTTTTTTAAGATTTTATTTATTTATTTGAGAGAGAGCATAAGCAGGGGAGGGGAAGGGGGAGAGAGAAAGAGGAGCAAGCAGACTTTCTGCTGAGTGGGGAACATGATGTGGGGTTTCATCCCAGGACCCCAGGATCATGACCTGAGCTGAACATCAGATGCTTAACTGACTGAGCCAGCCAGGTGCCCCCTTATTGCTTTTTTCTATTTGGTGAACATCATTGTCGTGTTTTCCTTTAATTATTTCCTTTGTTCTTTGAACAACTTTCAAATAACTGATTAAAGTCTTTGTCTAGTAAGCCTAACATTTAGGACTTCCTCAGGGACAATTTCTATTCATTTTTTCCCTATGTATGAGCCATACTTTGTTGTCTTTGCATGTCTCATTTTGGAGGCTTGGAGACAGTGTATTTTAAATAATATAGTGTGTCTGTTTTTGTGCCAGTGCCATATTATTTTGATTATTCCAGCTTTGTAGTATATCTTGAAATCTGGGATTGTAATACTGTCAGTTTTGTTCTTTCTCAAGAATGTTTTGACTATCACAGCACTGTCGGTGGAAAGGCAGACTGGTGTACCTACTGAGGAAAATAGTGCAGAGGTTCATCAAAAAATTAAAAATAGAATTACCATAGATCCAATAACTTCACTACTGTGTATCTATCTAAAGAAAATGAAAACTTGAATTCAAAAAGGTATATGCACCCCCATGTTTTTTGCAGCATTTTTTTAATAGCCAAGATATGGAAGGAAGTGAAGTGTCCATCAATAGATGAATAGATTTTTTTAAAAAATGTGATACACATACAGTGGAATATTACTCAGCTATAAAAAAAAGAATGAGATCATGGGTTTTTTAATACATTACTTGGACTTAATCTGAGAATTCTCTCTGCCCAGTGGTAGGCAGCCCCTGACATCTCTGTTTATTGTTTTATTTTTTATCCTGGCTTTGTAGAGCTTAGCTTAGTAGTAAGTAAATGATTAGTCAGTGGTTATGATCAAACAACTCAAGCTCATTAGGTTTTCTACTTTCTGTTGATAGATCTGCATGTGGATTGGGAAGCACATTCAATGTTTAGAAAGCTTCAGGACTGTCCCAATTTTTCCTTTCTACCAGGTCTTCTCAAGACTTCCTTGAATTGATTATAACCTCTCAAAGAGCCAGTAGTGTGTTGGGTGTTTGTCTCCCTCAGGTCTCTCCTTCCAAATATGTAACCTCCTGATCAGTAAGGGATTGGTAGAGAGCAGAATTATTCCTTCTATGGTTCTATATTGGTGTATGCTCTTCAGAAATATTTTCCTATCAAGATTTATATCATTAATGACAATGACAATGGGCATTAGTTTCTCTTCTCTGCTCCAACTCAAATTAGTACCTTCTTCCAGCAAAGCTAGTTTTCATGACCAGCATCTCCTGTTAATATTTTTTTAGAGAGGGGAGAGAGGGAGAGAGAGAGAAAGAAGAAGAGACAGGCTGGCGGGGAGGGGGGCAGAGGGAGAGGGAGAGAGAGAATCTTAAGCAGGCTCCATGCCCAGCATGCCCAGCTCAGAGCCAGAGACAAGGCTTAATCTTACAACCCTGAGATCATGACCTGAGCCCAAATCAAAAGTCAGATGCTTAACCCAGTCATCCCATCCTGTTAACATTTCTAAGTGAACTGAGCTGGGTGGGGGTGGGGGTGTGTGTGGGAGAAGCCCCAGACAAAGACACAGGAGACTCATCAACCTTCAGCAGTTTCTTATGAATAAATGTTTTTCTATTTGTTGTTTATCTTTGGTCAATTTCTGAAACCCTGATAATGTAAAGGAATTTTTGACAACTTTGTTTATGTCATAGTTTGTTTGTTGCTGGAGGGAGTAATGATTTCCTACCTCTTTACTCCAGCATGGTTGGAAGTGCCTTCCACCATTTCTCCCCTCCTCCAGTCTGGTTAATTTCTATTTGTCCTTCAATGCCATCTTCTCTGAGTTGTTTTCTTGACACCCATGTAACCTAGGAGATATGCCCTTCCTTCTTGTGTCCATGGTATCCTATATGTGGCTTTATTTAACCTTTAATAAACATATATTGTATAGCGTGTATATCTATATATGATAATAAACATATCCTAAATGTTGCTTTAACAGCTTATATTACAAGATCCTATTGACATACTTGTTTCTTTTTTTTTTTATATTATGTTAATCACCATACAGTACATCCCCGGATTCTGATGTAAAGTTCGATGCTTCATTAGTTGCGTATAACACCCAGTGCACCATGCAATATATGCCCTCCTCACTACCCATCACCAGTCTATGTTTCTAACCCTAACTGTAAACTCCTTGAGGGCAAGAACTGTATCATATTTCTCTCTTTGCCCCCATTGTAAAGCATAGCGCCTTGAATTAAAAACTTGTTCTATAAAAGTCTAGAAAAGTTGTTGTTAGTATGATAAAACCTTTTTATCTTTATGTGTATGCTATTTCTGCAACTAGACTGTAAATTATTGTGGGTAAAAACCAATTTTCATTTTTTTCTTTTTTCACAGAAATTTGTAAGATGGTGCATGCAATTAGTGTTCAAATACCACTGTTTCAAATGAATATTTGTTAAACTATTTGCTTCATTCCAAAATGCCGTTAGGTCTCTTAACATCTTGTCTTTAGACATTAATTAATTAATTAATTTACAAATCTGTGCCTGGATCAACTATGCCTACCTTCCTTGACTGATCAACTCGTCATCCCTGAGATCTCAAAGATCACAAGGTACAGGAATCATTTTCTAATACAGTCCCACTTCATTGTTCAGCTAGGCTGAAGATTCCTTTTTACTTCACGCCCAGGAAGTAAATTTGCCTATATCTTCAGTATCACACACAGTGACTAATATAGAGTAAGCATTCAAGAAAAATCTTGAAATAAATTATTACAGTATATTCAACCAAAAGCTTATGAAATATTTTAAATATTTCATCTGAACTTTTTTTATTATGTTCAGTTAGCCAACATATTTAGCCAACATCATTAGTTTTTGATGTAGTGTTCAACGATTCATTAGTTGTATAACACCCAGTGCTCATCACATCACGGGCCCTCCTTAATACCCATCACCCTGCCACCTCCTTCCCCCACTCCCTCCCCTCTATAACCCACAGTTTTTTTCCTGGACGAGAATCTCTCATGGTTTTTTTCCTCTCTGATTTCTTCCTATTCCGTTTTCCCTCCCTTCACATATGGTCCACTGTGCTATTCTTTATGTTCCACATATGAATGAAACCATATGATAATTGTTTTTCTCTGCTTGACATATTTCACTTAGCATAAACTCCTCCAGTTCCATCCATATTGATGCAAATGGTAGGTATTCTCCTTTCCGATGGCTGAGTAATATTCTATTGTATATCTGTACCACACCTTTATCCATTCATTTGTTGAAGGGGATCTTGGCTCCTTCCACTGTTTGGCTATTGTGGACATTGCTGCTATGAACATTGAGATGCATGTGCCCCTTCTTTTCGCCACATTTGTATCTTTGGGGTGAACACCCAGTAGTACAATTGCTGGGTTGTAGGGTAGCTCTATTCTTAACATCTTGACGAACCTCCATACTGTTTTCCAGAGTGGCTGTACCAGCTTGCATTCCCACCAAGAGTGTGAGAGGGTTCCCCTTTCTCCACATCCTCACCTATCGTTGTTCCCTATCTTGTTAATTTTAGTCATTCTGACTGGTGTAAGGTGGTATCTCATTGTGGTTCGATTTGTAGTTCCCTTATGGCTAGTGATGTTGAGCATTTTTTCATGTGTCTGTTAGCCATTTGTATGTCTTCTTTGGAGAAGTGTCTGTTCATGTCTTCTGCCCATTTCTTGACTGGATTATTTGTTTTTTGGGTATTGAGTTTGATAAGTTCTTTACATATTTTGGATACCAACCCTTTATCTGTCATTTGCAAATACCTTTTCCCATTCCGTGGGTGACCTTTTAGTTTTGTCGACTGTTTCCTTTGCTGTATAGAAGCTATTTATTTTGACGAAATCCCAAAAGTTCATTTTTGCTTTTGTTTCCCTTGCCTTTAGAGACATGTCTTGCAAGAAGTTGTTATGGCTGATGTCAAAGAGATTACTGCCTGTGTCTTCTCCTCTAGGATTTTGATGGATTCCTGTCTCACATTTAGGTCTTTCATCCATTTTGAGTTTATCTTTGTATATGGTGTAAGAGAATGGTCCAGTTCCATTCTTCTACATGTGGCTATTTGGAGTCTTGACTGGCTCCATACAAATTTTAGGACTCTTTGTTCCAGCTCTGTGAAAAATGTTGGTAGTATTTTGATAGGGATTGCATTGAATGTGTAGATTGCTCTGGGCAGCATAGACATTTTCACAATACTTATCCTTCCATTCCATGAACATGGCATGTTTTTCCATCTCCTTGTGTCTTCCTATTTCTTTCATAAATGTTCAGTAGTTTCTACAGTATAGGTCCTTTACCTCTTCGGTTAGGTTTATTCCTAGGTATCTTATGGTTTTTGGTTCTATTGTAAATGGAATTGATTCCTTAATTTGTCTTTCTTTAGTCACATTGTTAGTGTGTACAAATGCAACTGATTTCTGTGCCTTCATTTTGTATCCTGCAAGGTTGCTGAATTGCTGTACCAGTGCTAGTAATTTGGGGGTTGAATCTTTCGGGTTTTCCACATAAAGTATCATGTCATCTGCAAAGAGAGAGTTGACTTCTCCTTTGTCAATTTGAATGCCTCTTATTTCTTTTTGTTGTCTGATTGCTGATGCTAGGACTTCTAGTACTATGTTGGACAAAAGTGGTGAGAGTGGGCCTCACTGTCATGTTCCTGACCTTAAGGGAAAAGCTCTCAGTTTTACCCAGTGCGAATGATATTCACTGTGGGCTTTTCATAGACGGCTTTTATGATATTGAGGTATGTTCCCTCTATCTCTATACTTTGAAGAGCTTTAATGAAGAAAGGATGCTGTATTTTGTCAAATGTTTTTTCTGCATCAACTGAGAGGTTCATATAAGGATCATATGAACTCTTAATCTCATAAGGCAGAAACTCGGATCTTATATTTTATTTCCTTTTGATAGAATAGTAGCTTGGGTTATTAGAATCAAGTTTTTTTTTTAATTGCCTTAGATTACTTTTTATTTTCATGTCTGTCTGGTGAATTTATTAACAGTTGTGTTTAATATCTGCCCAAGTGTTCTAATTCAAATATCCTCAAATATGCAAAAACAGAAAAAGCATATTTATGTTCAGACTGAACATAATTTTAGCAATTACAGATTTATTATCTTGCCAGGAAATTAGTATTTTTCAACTGTTCTGTATATGTGTGATTGACATCAACTTGTAGAATTCCAAAGCAAGAGATGGCATATCAGATATTAGAAAAATAACAAACTAGCAACCTTCAGAAGAAAAGTAGAGCAAGTTAAAATCTGTAATTTGATATTGCCATTAATACAGTGTAAATCCTTGAGAAAATGTTATTCTATGGAGGGTGTAATAGGAAAAGAATTATAAGAAGGAAAACATGGTCACTTCTAACTTTTTGTCCTACTGAGAGCCCGAGTTCTGAGGTTCTACTGCTTACCTTTAAGTAATGACTCGTATTTGCTAGTTACAGGATCCTGGGCAAGTAACTTAATCTTTACCTTTCTGAACCGTAGTTTTGGCATCAGTAAAAAGGGAATAATAGAAGCTAGAGAAGTGTCCAGTATTCAGAAACACCAACAGATGTTAGCTTTTATTATTACTACAATTACTATTATCATTATGGTCATTCTTATGGGCAGGCAGCAATGAAGAATGTTTCACATGAGGAAAACTTACAAAATTCCAGGTAGTGTATGCCTTGAAAAATAATACTTATACATCNTGATAAGTTCTTTACATATTTTGGATACCAACCCTTTATCTGTCATTTGCAAATACCTTTTCCCATTCCGTGGGTGACCTTTTAGTTTTGTCGACTGTTTCCTTTGCTGTATAGAAGCTATTTATTTTGACGAAATCCCAAAAGTTCATTTTTGCTTTTGTTTCCCTTGCCTTTAGAGACATGTCTTGCAAGAAGTTGTTATGGCTGATGTCAAAGAGATTACTGCCTGTGTCTTCTCCTCTAGGATTTTGATGGATTCCTGTCTCACATTTAGGTCTTTCATCCATTTTGAGTTTATCTTTGTATATGGTGTAAGAGAATGGTCCAGTTCCATTCTTCTACATGTGGCTATTTGGAGTCTTGACTGGCTCCATACAAATTTTAGGACTCTTTGTTCCAGCTCTGTGAAAAATGTTGGTAGTATTTTGATAGGGATTGCATTGAATGTGTAGATTGCTCTGGGCAGCATAGACATTTTCACAATACTTATCCTTCCATTCCATGAACATGGCATGTTTTTCCATCTCCTTGTGTCTTCCTATTTCTTTCCATAAATGTTCAGTAGTTTCTACAGTATAGGTCCTTTACCTCTTCGGTTAGGTTTATTCCTAGGTATCTTATGGTTTTTGGTTCTATTGTAAATGGAATTGATTCCTTAATTTGTCTTTCTTTAGTCACATTGTTAGTGTGTACAAATGCAACTGATTTCTGTGCCTTGATTTTGTATCCTGCAAGGTTGCTGAATTGCTGTACCAGTGCTAGTAATTTGGGGGTTGAATCTTTCGGGTTTTCCACATAAAGTATCATGTCATCTGCAAAGAGAGAGTTGACTTCTCCTTTGTCAATTTGAATGCCTCTTATTTCTTTTTGTTGTCTGATTGCTGATGCTAGGACTTCTAGTACTATGTTGGACAAAAGTGGTGAGAGTGGGCCTCACTGTCATGTTCCTGACCTTAAGGGAAAAGCTCTCAGTTTTACCCAGTGCGAATGATATTCACTGTGGGCTTTTCATAGACGGCTTTTATGATATTGAGGTATGTTCCCTCTATCTCTATACTTTGAAGAGCTTTAATGAAGAAAGGATGCTGTATTTTGTCAAATGTTTTTTCTGCATCAACTGAGAGGTTCATATAAGGATCATATGAACTCTTAATCTCATAAGGCAGAAACTCGGATCTTATATTTTATTTCCTTTTGATAGAATAGTAGCTTGGGTTATTAGAATCAAGTTTTTTTTTTAATTGCCTTAGATTACTTTTTATTTTCATGTCTGTCTGGTGAATTTATTAACAGTTGTGTTTAATATCTGCCCAAGTGTTCTAATTCAAATATCCTCAAATATGCAAAAACAGAAAAAGCATATTTATGTTCAGACTGAACATAATTTTAGCAATTACAGATTTATTATCTTGCCAGGAAATTAGTATTTTTCAACTGTTCTGTATATGTGTGATTGACATCAACTTGTAGAATTCCAAAGCAAGAGATGGCATATCAGATATTAGAAAAATAACAAACTAGCAACCTTCAGAAGAAAAGTAGAGCAAGTTAAAATCTGTAATTTGATATTGCCATTAATACAGTGTAAATCCTTGAGAAAATGTTATTCTATGGAGGGTGTAATAGGAAAAGAATTATAAGAAGGAAAACATGGTCACTTCTAACTTTTTGTCCTACTGAGAGCCCGAGTTCTGAGGTTCTACTGCTTACCTTTAAGTAATGACTCGTATTTGCTAGTTACAGGATCCTGGGCAAGTAACTTAATCTTTACCTTTCTGAACCGTAGTTTTGGCATCAGTAAAAAGGGAATAATAGAAGCTAGAGAAGTGTCCAGTATTCAGAAACACCAACAGATGTTAGCTTTTATTATTACTACAATTACTATTATCATTATGGTCATTCTTATGGGCAGGCAGCAATGAAGAATGTTTCACATGAGGAAAACTTACAAAATTCCAGGTAGTGCATGCCTTGAAAAATAATACTTATACATCAGAGAAGTAGATCGTTTCTTTCTAAGTTAAATAAATTCAGGTATGTCAATCCAATAAAGGTACTGAGCATAATGCTAAAGAGAATAAACACACATCTGAAAAGCAATAAACGTTTTCAATTCACTGAATTTAAATGCCAGTTAAATTACTACACAGTGTACCTTTTACCAAAAGACATTCTGCCTAAAAGATAATTAAAAGTCTTTAAATGTGGATGAAGTAGTTTCTCCTTCCCTAAGTAATAACACTATAGTAATTTGCATATCAGAAGTAGCATTAAGACAAACATGGTGTGCTCTTACGCTATAAAAGTCTGAAATCCTGCAGTAGTTTAAACATTTTTCTTTTCTTCCTCCCTTCCTCCTTTCCTCCCTCCCTCCCTCTCTCTCTCTCTTTCCTTCAAGGTAATCTGTTCTCTAAGCAGGTATCCTGCCTATCATAAACAGATGGCATCAGAGTGCTATCAGGTTATCAAGTCCATGCATAACCCCCACGGCTAGTAAGCTTCCTTCCACAGCATGCTGCTGGGGATCACAAGATACTGCTCTGACAAGCTGTTACCTGAGCTATGTGAAGCACTTTTAAAGAACAGTATTGAAGCTGCTCAGCCTGTTAAGTGCTCCGCCATTATTCCCAGCCATGCCTTTATTAATGGAGGTTTTTATACAGACAATGGAAACACCCATGAAAGACAAAAATCTATTTCCTTGTAAGCTGTTTAGAAAAGAGCTCCAGTTTGGGGGGAGATCATAATGGCTCTTTTTATTTTTTTTCTCTAGAAATTATTGGTCTAAAAATGACCAAAAAGAAAAAGATGAAATGATGTGTTCATATTATATTTCTGCTTACTTATACCTGGAAAAGTTGCCTACTTCCCATATTCTAAATAAATTACTGGACATATTTGATAGCCACTCTTTAGAACACAGGCTTTCTTTCCCCCAAAATGAATAACTTCATTTAATATCTTCAATGGGCATGGATAATTTAGAGATATTGATAAGAACTATAACTACTTTTATCCAGAACAATGTGTACATATATAGATACATATCACTGAATATATATATATATATATATAAAATATGTTGATACTCATATAGCAGCAGTTTGTACATTAAAGGCAAGTACTGAATAGGATAGAAAGGGTGACTTCAAAGTGCTAAATAATCAGCCTTTGACCACTTGTTTGCTTGATGTCGAAATCAGATAGTTAATGGTGATCACTGTCAGATTAAGCATTATAAGCATATTCTAAACTTTTACAAGGATAAGTTTCATACTGAATCTTAGTAGTGAAAGGGATTAGAATATGTCACCCTAAAATATGCCATTTTGGCATAGTGATTATTTTGAGCTGAATGCAACTGAGAAATAGCAGACTTAGGAAGAATTCTCCTCCGCTCTACTCTTGCCCTTTCTTCATGAAAGCAGGTCATACATTTCCATTTGTAAAGGGAACTCTCCAGTACCAGGAAGATTGTTGATCAAAAGAGATACTTATTTCCATAAACCAACCTTACTAAATAAGCCTTCTCTTTCATTAGTTCCCCCCTATATTTACCCTCCCACAATTCACCACACTTAAATGCCAAGACCTCTCTTCCTTTGTCTGGTCTTTGCAAAAACTTTTTCCTCCTCTGCAGTTGCTAGATATAGCCCCCTTAAAAATATCAATTATAATTCTACACATCTCCCTTCTTTCTGTCTGTATTCTCTATTTTATAATTCTTTCTCCTTGTGTCTTTCCCCTTAAAAGATCACAGTTATAAAAGTTGTAATTCTTGCTAAAGTTGTTGGTGTGAGATAATGAAAAAAAAATAAAATTGGGGCATCTGGGTGGCTTACTTGGTTAAATGTCCAACCGTCGATTTTGGCTCAGGTCATGATCTCAGAGTGGTGAGATCTAGGCCTGCATCAGGCTCCACACTCAGCTGGGAGTCTGCTGGAGATTATCTCTCTCCCTCTGCCCATACCCCCTCCCTCTCTAAAAAAAAAATTAATTAGTTAAAAAAAGAAAGAAAAAACATTTTTTAATAAATATCCCTATATGAGCATTTATTTTGAGTAAAAAAAATTAACTTGGGCTGGAACACATGAAAATGAAAAACTGGAAGTGATAAAAATAATTTTCCTTTCTCTCCTAAATTTATACAAAGGCACAATATAATAAGTGCATTATACAAAGATGGTGCAGACAGAAAAAGTAAATATTTTTGAAAATTAGGCAGCATTTTACAGAAGGAAGTCAAATAGAGAAAAGGGGGTTATCTTTTTTTTAGGGACTAAATAAGTTGTTTTGCTTTGCTTTGCTTATTCTATTGTGGTAAAATAGACATGAGCTACAATTTACCATTTTAACCATTTTTTTAAAAGATTTTATTTATTCATTTGACAGAGAGAGACAGCCAGCGAGAGAGGGAACACAAGCAGGGGGAGTGGGAGAGGAAGAAGCAGGCTCCCAGCGGAGGAGCCCGATGTGGGGCTCGATCCCAGAACGCTGGGATCACGCCATGAGCGGAAGGCAGACGCTTAAAGACTGAGCCACCCAGGAGCCCCCATTTTAACCATTTTTAAATGTATAATTAAGTGGCATGAGCCCCACTCACATTGCTCAACCATCAGCATCACCCACCTCCAGTTCTTTTTCTTCTTTCCACTAAAACTCTGTACCCATTAGACACTAACTCCCACTCCTCCTCCCCACAAACCCACTCCTAGGAATGTGACTATTCCAGGTACCTCATATAATAAATAAGGTTTTGGTGAGGTTGTTTGTTTTTTATTTGTTTATTTTAGAGAGAAAGAGAGAATGCATGAGCAGGGGGAGGGGTAGAGTGAGAGGGAGAGAGAGAGAGAGAGAAGAAGACTCCTTTCTGAGTTCTGAGCCTGATTCAGGGCTTGATCTCACAACCCTGGGATCATGACCTGAGCCAAAATAAAGTCAGATGCTTAACTGACTGAGCCACACAGGCACCCCAGTAAATAAGTTTTTATCACATCATTTTATGAAGACATTTTCCTGGGTAAGATTATTTTAGGACTGATAACAGGATTTCCTCTTTGCCTGGGGACCATACTGAACAGAAGAGAATGGGGCTTTTACATTAAAAAGGGAATGGAAAATATAGGCTATTCCTAGTTAATGGCCATTACAAATTAGAAACAAAGCCAAATAAGTACAGCAAAATTGCTTCTACACTGTTGCAGGGAAAGCAGGATTCCCTAGGTCTTCGTGGAGAATTTTCAAGGCTTGAAGTTTAACAGAAGCTATGATAGTCTTCTCAGCATTATTCATGTACATGTCATAGCTTCTCATTGAAGCCATTGCTAGGATGCTTTAATGGAAATTTTCTATCTGCTTTCTGTATTTGAACCGTCTCTCGCCAAAGAGATTCAGTGGCAATCATGGACGAGAGCAGAGGGAGAAACCAGTAGCCACAGAGAAGTCTGCTGCCAGCAGTCATGCAGGCAACATTAAGGGCCTTTCCAGGGTTACATCTAGGAGGGAAGAGTGATCAAACTGGAAGAAACAGCCAATCCATTGCAAATCCATGCCAACCTTATGAATCTACTACTTTGCAGAGGAATGGAAACAAATGAAATCAGAGCAACAAGGAAATGAGGCAATAAATAAATGGGTCAAGTGTGACGATGCTCCCTTTTCCTCTTCATTCCTTTCCTTTGTCTGAGCAGTATGGCGAGATGCCACTTTTAGTTATTGTCACATTACTGGTTACTTATATTTAAGAGAATGAGATGTTTACCTAAGAATTATGTTCAATTGCATTGTTGGCTCTAGTTATATTGAGGCTTATGTTACTATTTTTTGTATTTATCCATGTGAAATAGTATGTTTCTTTGTACAGTGTATTCCAAAGTAAAATATACACTCTGATTTATATAATTCCATATTTTGAGAGAAAATACTCAGGTTAGGTTTATATGTAAAATTAATTATTAATTATTTTTAAATTTTTATTTAAATAACTGTAAGACACAGGAGAGGACTAAATACTTTATCAAAAAGGTTTTGCTATGAAGTTGCTGGGGAGGAAAAATTTTCATTTATCATTTAAGGATTCTTCTGGATAGTCTGAAAATTAAATTGACATGAGACAGATTAAGTTTGTATGTATGGGATCCTGCATATATGAAAGGTTTAAAGACAGAAAGGTAAAACAAAGTATATACGTCATCCTGAGATAAGGAATGGGATGGGGGCTGGGACTTCAGAGGTGAGGAGGGCAATTCACAGGAAATAAGAAAAAGGCAGATGTTTGGTAGTAAGATAATTTGCTCTACCAGATAGATGGGTCATTTAGAAAACAATTTATCTCTGGTAAAAACTCATTCTGGGAAAGAACCCCAATTTAGATTTTTCTAGGTAGTTAAGGGAGAGGCAAAGTTTCTCCTGGGCTTGCAGGGTCTCAATTGCCTTCAACTCAAAATAGTCAATGTGCCGAACTGGCACATTTTGGAGTGACTTGTTCTGAATCCCTTTGAGGTGTATAAACATGATATAAATATTTTTGCAAACGGCAGAATGCTGAGATGACTAGATATATTTATCTTCCTTTTAACGCAGGCAGAATAAGTTTACCTTAGCTAAACTATGTGGAGGTACACGCCAATGTTATAACCCCAAATCCATTAATCGAGTCAAGTCACAGAAGTCGTGTTATTTTAATCCTCCTTGGGGTCTTCATGTTGAAAGATTACACTGTTACATTTAAGAAACCTTTGGTAATAGTCATAAGAGTCAAGCCTTTAATGGTTTTGCAGATAAAACCATACTGGTTGAGGTCACATAGTTGAAAACTGTAAGTTAGCATCAATTAATATTACCAGTTGACTTGCCTCTAGATTTATGGTAATAATTTGAGTGAAATAATAAATTAAAATTCAAGTTCTAAATTCATTTCTCAAGTATTGGTTGTAAAGCACTTTAGATGTTTTTATACCCCCTACCACACACTGGGGTTAAATAAACTAATAGCTAAGGAGCTAAATTAATAGTCTTGCTGATTTAGCTTCATTATCTGGGGGAAAATCCCAATTCCCCCAGTAACACCATAGGGCTTCTCCTACCAACTTCCCTGTTCCCTGGTGTCAAGAACTATGAAGGATCTGAGATTTTACTCTACTTATAAACTAACAAGCTAGTCTGCCACAGTTTATTGTATGCTAGCAAAAGACACATTGCTCAAGAGGAAGAGACAAAAGACTTTGTTACTCGTGGCACAGCAAGCAGAATGAGTGTCATGTTCACTTCAATTTCTCTTGTCCATCAAGCCCCATAGGGATGATGCCAGCGTGGATGCTGTACATAAAGTGAGTCTGCATCACAGTTGAGGAACACAGAGTTTAGGAAATCTCTAGTTTTATAAAAGGGCTGTAAGCAAACCTGCTCAATTTTTGCCACATAAGGAGACATTGCCTTTACTCTCCTGGTCAGAAAAATATCTTCCCTCCATCCTGGAAGAAGGCGCCCTACTATGCAAACACTTGCTATACAAACATCCTTGAAAAGATAATGCAAAACAGAAACTGTCACAAGACATGTAGAAACTTCATAAGGAATTTCTCATACCAACATCTGGTTTTCCCATCATTTATCAGCATGAAAGATATTTTCCTTTTGATATTACTTAAAACCAAAGGTGGGTGAGGATAAGGAAAAAAATCAAAGCAATACTTATAAAAATATTAATGTTATAACATTAATACATTATAATGTGTTATAATTTTTAAACATAAAAATTCATACTCATGAATGTTTCTATATCACTTCTGATCCAAAGGAATTACCATTAAAAAAAGTTTTGGATTTAATATGAGATCCTACAGCAAATGAAATGCTTATGCCCAATCTTTCCCATTCCATACCATTACTTGCTCATTGCATAAAAATTGAGAAATAAAGCATATGCACATATATGTTTCTAAAGCTGAGGTAGTATTAACTATGTTTTAGATGTAAAGTAACAACTTTAGTTGTGGATATCAAATATAGTATTCCGTATCTCTATGGATGAACTCTAAGGTTTTTCACTTGATTCTTCAAATATATTTATTGAAATGTTAAAGACACCAATAAGATTTCTTTTTTTTTTTAAGATTTTATTCATTTAGAGAGAGAGAGAGAGAGAGGCACATGCACATGAGTGGGGAGAGTGGCAGAGGGAGAGGAGGAGAAACAAGCAGACTGTACGCTGAGCTTAGAGCCTGCTGCTGGGTTCTATCTTGTGACCCCAAGATCTTGACCTATGCTAAAACGAAGACTTGGATGCTTAACTCACTGAGCCACCCAGGCATCCCACCAACAAGATTTCTTTATGAAAAATTTTCTCCAAGTAGAATATATGTAGGCAAAACAGTAAATATTTAGTACATTGAACAAAATTTTCTTTAACTTATGTAAAATATTAAAGGATTTCAAATATAAAAAATGTATATAAGTTAAAATCCTCAGTGCTAATAAGGCATTCTTGCAATATGTTTTGGTTTTATTTGTTTTTAGGATATTAGCTGATCCATGCCATTTTCATTAAAAGTAGATTTTTTTTAAATGTCCTAGAAGTTTCATTATTATACCACTAAGTTGTCCCAAAATATTCTCTAAAAATTTGATAGTTTATGATTGGAGACAGAAAGCTATGTCAGACATGATAATTTTGATAGATTTTAATAAGATACAATTAACTTATTACATTTCTCAGACATTGAGAAATATCTCCACCCTAATTCTTATTTTGGGCAAAGATTCTTTCAAAAACATTAAAGATGTACGTTAACTGTAAGTTCAAAATTCTAGGGGTGCCTGGGTCTCTCAGTTGGTTAAGCATCTGCTTTGGGCTCAGGTCATGATCCCAGGCTCCTGGGAGCAAGCCCCGTATCAGACTTCCTGCTCATTGGGGAGTCGGCTTCTCCCTCTGCCTGCTGCTCCCCCTGCTGTGCTCTCTCTCTCTCTGTCAAATAAATAAATAAAATCTTTTTTAAAAACCCTCTAAAGTTTTCTTTGTTTAGTTTTTAAATGTAATTTGAGGGCCAAATTGCTTATTACTGGAAATAAGAAATTCTAGATACAATCTTCTTACGTCAAACTTCTTGTCATGTTATAAGCTTATTCTTCAGTATGGTGTCTTTCTGGATTTGATGGGGGTCCCCAAATATGAGGTGATGATGGGGTGGAAGCCAGTAGCATGGGTGGTGAGGGGACTCACCCAAGGCAGAACAAAGGAGATAGAAGTTTAATGAATACACCACAAAGGAGTAACAGGCAGACTGACAAAAGAGTAACTGCCACAAGGCAGTATTTAAAGGGGGAAGATGAGGGGCTGTATTTAAAGGGGGAAGATGAGGAGGTATGGTGATATGTGGAATTTTCTCTTTTTTGGTAACTCTACCTGTAAGTAGCCCATTGGTTAGTTAGGGCTATGGATATTTTGAGGTGGGTTGCCTTGATGGGTGTGTCTGTATTCAACCAGGTGGCCGCTGTGGGCCCTTTTGCCTTGATCAAGTTTCCACTGTTCAAGCCTGTTGTCTAAAGGTGGCCTCTACATCCAACTGCCTAACCCATTTTGCCGTTTTCAGGAGGCTGGGTACAGTTCTCTCTTTAGGGTTAGGTCTATCCTGCTAGGTCTATCCTGTATGGGCTTCATGTTTCCATTCCTCACAAATGGCTGAAGGAAACTGAGTGGCCTTATGTGCCAATCCTGTGAGTCTTTCTTTCAGATTTCACCAGCGCCCTTAGCTCTCCTCCATTGACTGCCGAGGCTGGCATCTTCTCAGAGTGTGAAGAGCTGGCTCACTTGGGCTGAGGCCTACACCTCTAACAGTAGTGAGAAAGGTCTTACAGCTCAGTAGAGATATTCTGAGCTCAGAGTTGGTGATCTTGACCTTTCAAAGTTTCAGCTTCTGTGTTGAGACCAAGATTTCAAGGACTTGCACTGGAAAGAATACCACAACCAAATGCTGTACATCAGCACTCCTCTTGCACAGGTCGTGGTGCTCTTCTGTGGGGCACATGAGTGATCTGCTGTCTCTGGGTCCTTGCTTGCCCACCTCTCAGCAAGTGAGAGCCCTGGTGCCTGCAGTGAATTCTCTGCATCCGCAGGTGGAAACAGATCAGTCTCACTCCACTGCACTGCTACACTGAGTTGATTTTCTAAGTTATTTGCACTCTCCATATCCTGTATTGGGAGGAAACCTCACAAAAATGAAATATAACATTACAGACTTCTTACTTTTTTTTCCCTGTAACTAAAATAATTCTTATTTATCTATTTATCCATAAATTCATTTCCACTCTTACCTTTCTGTATGTATTTCAGGTCAATTGAAACAAACATGGACTCATTGTAGTATGATATTGTTTTGCCACCTAAGCCATGCTAGCTGCTTAGGAGCCCCCAGATTTGCCCTGCACTCTATTATCACTATATTGTAAACTCACTGAAGTTGGGAACTTTTTCTCCATGGTCTGTTCAGAGTTCCTAGCAAAGCGTCTAGCAAGGTACTCTGCAAATAGCAGGTACCCCAAAACATTTACTAACAGATTGTTGAATAAAGGCATGAGGACACACAATATAAATGAATATTATAGGAATTGTTCTAGACAATTAGAGTTTTGAAAGATGCTGGGGCCATTTAGACACAAAAGGAATACTCCTTATACAGACAAACTTGATTATGAAGGTCTTTGAAACTTTGAGATCTGAGAGCATGCTTTTACCATATCAGAAGAACATCAGAAGACAGAATAATTTTTCTTTGCATATATATGTTTTCATTGGTTGTGGAATCTGTGTTGTATAATTCTGCATTTTTCTATATGGAAGCTAAAGTAGAAAAAGAGTAAGATGAGCAGGAAGATGAGAGAATGAAGGAGGAAAAAGCAATAACAGAAATATGAGGGAAACAGGAGGAGAAGGCAGTAGGAGCAGAAATGGAGAAAAGAAAAAATATGAGTAAGATGAAGGAATAAACATTTGATATTACAAATTGCAAGGAAATATTGTCAGAGTTTTTAGCTAGAATTGGAAATTCAGGTTTCTTTTTGACTATAATAATCTGAACCCAGAAAAAAAGAAATATAAAATTTCCAGCTAAGATTGTTAATAAAAATATAAACATATAAAAATTTAAAGAAAGCATAATTATTTTGCATGAAAATATTTCTCTGTGATACCATACACATATGTTATATGTGTATGTCTATAGTTTATATATAGATACTATAATATTTAAATTACATACACACAGAGTTAAATAAATTTTATTACAAGATTAAAACATAAGTTTATGCTTCATTTATGAGGTTCTGCAATGCAAGAAACTGCTCTTTGAGAGAATCACTTGATTTTCTCCTAGGATGAGGGTTTTATTTGGTGTTCAGAGTATATACTGTTTTCACATGTCCAAGTTGGGGGAGTGGTGTTAGGGAAAGGAGAATTCCAAGATTAGCTAGGAACAGCATTGAAGTCTCTGTGGCTGGAAGTCAATTACTTTTGTGATTTAGTTGAATTAGTGGAAAGTTACCTGGAATGGGAATTTTTCAGCGGGGGGGCTGACAATGCAGCCATGTGCATGAATTTCATACACCTTTGTTGAGCCACCAGTCCGTGTGTCCACTACTTGAGAGTCGAAACATGTCCTTCTATTGCTCATTTCCTAGTGTCTCAGATATGTGAGTGATGTTTTCCATAATGGGCTTGCTAGATAACAGGAATCTGGAGCTATCTATGTCCAACATTTCCATTAAATGTTTGGAACACTGGGGCAACTCAGAGAAAGAAAAAGAGGAGTGGCAACACCTGCTGTACAGGTTTCAGCTTCAGAATACAAATGTGCATGATCTACTCTGGGCTTCTCATTTGTGAGAGTCAATATATTCCCCTATTTTGCTTTAAAAAATCTCCAAACCAACAACCAAAGGAATTATGATTCAATGTGAAAAGTGCTATAGAATGATATACTGGGCTTTTACATTTTCTTGCTCCAACTGATTTCAGTACAGATGAAAAAAATTAAAAAGAAGCAATCAAGTATTATAGAAGCAGGAGGAGGATGTGATCAACTTAACTGGATTGTTTGGAAAAGGATTCATGGAAAATGTAACAGTTGGTCTCAAAATAAGATACATTGTATCAATTAGTTATTGTTATGAAACAAACTACCCCTAAACTTAGTGTCATGAGTCAAGGTCATCTAATTTCAGTTGGGTTTGCAGATGTCTGTGTTGAGCTGGGGGAAGGCTAGGAAATGGTTGGGCTAGAATAATGTTTGCTGGGTGGACTCAGCTCTGCCCCATATCATTCTCTGTCTTTTCCTGGTTATCATGGTGAGGGGGAATGTCCAGAAGAGCACCAGAGAGCTCAAGGCCCTTGAAGCCCAGATTTAGGATTAACATACCATTACTCCTGGTTCCTTCTATTAGTAAAAGCAAATTTCACAGCTGTCCTGATTCAAGGGCGGACTAGATTCCAATTCTTTAAAAAAAACTGTGAAGTATATTGCAAAGTATGGATACAAGGAGGCCATTAATTAAACTTGTTAATCCAATCAGTCCACTAGATAGATAGATGGAAGATAGATAGATGGATAGAGAGATAGATAAACAGACAGACTTTACACATATGTATGTATCTGTATCAAAAAAAACCCCATTATATGACCTAGTGTGTAGATAGATTGTAACATACAGTATAGTTGCATCCTTGCCAGAAGGTCTTTTTTTTTATTTCCCCTCCCCTCAGGAGTTTATGACAAGGTAATGAATTAGTGTAAAAAGAAAGCAACATTTATATTATATCCACAGTTATCAGAATCCATCATAAATTTATACTTTTATACATTAACTTTGGCATTGTGTTTGGTTCTAATCTTTTTGAATATATCTATATATAGATATAGCTATAGTGGATATAGATATAGATATATGTATTAAATATAGATATAGATATATATATTAAAAAAGCAAAGAAATAAAAAGTTTCTGTTTGTCCTTTTTTTAAAAAAAAAAACTTTCCTGTTATAAAAATCTGAATGAGTTTATGTTTGGGATGACCTTACTTAAAGAAGATATGCTATCTGAAATCTACAGGGGAGGAGCATGGGGAGAACTTCAAAGATATTAAGTGGTTATCATCCAGAAAAGCTTGGATGAGAATGTATTTTCACCACACCTGAATGGCATTTTTGAGGAGTTTGCACAAAAATGCAAGTTTTGTGGCATTTACAGAATTCAATCTTGGGGAATTGGGTGGTATACGTCTAAAAGGCAGATAGTCATCCTCTTGAGAGACTGAAAATTTAATATCACACGAAGTATGCAATATTGACACACACATATTAAGATGTGAAAAGAGGAAACAAACAGTGGTTGCAAATTAAGTCCACAAAGAGAGTCACAAGGGAAAGTTACACATATTAATTTGAAGTCAGGCTGCCTTTCACATGGGAAACTCTATATAGTAGGTCCTGGAGAAAATAACACCGTAACAGAATTTATCAGGTATGTATGGCTAATGGTTAATGATTCTCCCTAGGAAGGCAGGGTAGGTCAGGCAATTTCCTCTCTTTCTGTCCATCTGTCTTACACATACACAAACCATACACTAGAAAGCATCTACTTTAAACCTGTATTTCCATTTCTTTGACTCTTAGCCAAAATAGTGCAAACAGTAGAAATGATATTTCCAAGAAACTATTCATACAAATAATATCAAACTTAGACAATAGACTACATGTCATAAAATAAAGACATGACCAATTACAGTACCTCCACATAATAGTTATATACAGTCTTTAAAAATGATTATAAAGACTACATAACAACACAGAAAATTTGTACATATTGTATTCCATTAAAAGTATTAGTAAAAATTGTAAGTATGCTGTTAAAGTTAATGGGAAGTGGGGCAATATGTTGAAAAATGTTTAGGAGAAAATACACTATAGTTGTGATGTAATTGGTAAGGATGTGCCAGATGATTTTCTTCACTCTTTTCCAATTTTCTACAGTTAATTGTACTGGGTTTTGTAATAGAAGATACATTTCCAGATAAAAGCAATTGCATACCTATTTCTCCTACAGAAGTAAAAATAATGAAAGTGTAAAGAACGTAGATCAAAGAGAATGAAGAGAAGGGTATAGAACAAAATCTGTGCTCATACCCTTAGTTCTGTTTTTGCTAGACTATGAATAATTTTAGTAATTTTAAACATGAATATCATCTAGTTGATTACACTAAAATATTATAATTATAGAAGCATACAAGGTGAAACTCTCTAAAAATAAATGCTTATTACAACATCAAAAATACACCTTTGGTGGTTTCAAAATGGCTGAGTATATTTCTAAAATCAATTGTCATAGGAAATAACCACGGTATTAAAGCTCTTTCTAATGCCTGTAAATAGCAAATGTTTCCTAGGTTTGAAAAACAAAGACAATATTTTGTTTAATATTGCACTCTTGGCAATTATCACAGTGCTTCAGTCTTCCGATCGTTTAATTACCAACCATTTACTGGGCATCCACTGTGTGCTGCACACTGTTCCAAAGAAGGGGATTCATAAGCACACAAGGTTCCTGTTTTCCTACAGCCCAGATTGCAGAGGGAGAGAAGAATCAATAAGGAAATCCACACGTTAATAATTTCCCATGGTGATACTTATTATAAAGACATTATAAAACAAATTGATGGATACACAGAAAGACAATGAGGATTGTTTAAATTGGCGGGTCAGGGGAGGCCTCATTGATAATGTGACATTCAAGTTGAGATCTGAAGAAAAAGTGAGACCAAATGTAAAGATCTGGGCAGTCAGAGTAGTGCTATATGTTAACCTTACTTCAGTTTTGGGGAATGGCATGTGCGAAGTCCCTACAGTAGGACTAAGTTTGGTGAATATGAAGACTTAAAATGTAGGTGGATCAAGGAGAGAGTGACGAAATAAATATCACATTGGCAAAGCCGAAGGTTATGCTCATTGCATTAAGAAACCCTGGGAGGTTTTAAGCACAGGTATGATATGGAATGATTTGTGTTGTCAAGAATCCATTCCTACTGCTGTGCAGAGGAAAGATTCCAAGGGAAAAGCTGGCTACAATGAAATTAATTATTGGTATATTACCAATATATCAATTGCACTAGACTGAAAAGGTTATCCTGGAGGAAGTGGGTGGATTTGGGAAATATTTTAAGAACAAAAAGAAGAGTTTTTCCTTGCTGATTCTTTGCATATGGTGTGTAAGGGTAAATAAATATTGACATGGCTTCTTGGCTTTGAGCTTTAACTGCGTGGGCAGTGGTGCATTTACTTGATGAAGGCTACGGTCAGAGGAACAGTTTCACCGGGGTGATGATCCAGAGTGTTGTTTCAGACATGTTGGGTTGAGATGTCTAGTAAGCATTCAAGTAGATATGGCAAATATACAACTTGCATCTACATATACCTGGGACGCAATGGAGCCGTTTTCAGATTGAAGTGTCAATGTCATTTAAATGATATATTCAAAGCGATGGGATTTGGGATTGGATGAGATCACTTAAGCGGATAATGCAGATAAAAAAGAGTAGAGTTCCAAGAACTAAGTCCTGGGAATTCCAACATTAAGGGGTTTGAGCAGATAAGGTATCAGCAGGGAAAACTGGGGAAAAATAGCCATTTATGTGAATAACTTCACAAGAAGAGGCAGTCATCAAATGGGTCAAAGACTGCTCTTGAATCAAGTAAGATGTTGAGTATAATGTTCAAAAAGAAAAGTTATTTTACCACAAAAATGGGTTTATTTGAGAATACCAGAGAGTGCAGCTTGGGATGTGCAAGCTAAGGCAAAGCCATAGGCAAGTCCAAAAAACAAAGGAGAAGAGTTATTTTATGGAGAAGAAGGAGGAACTTGGGAGGCATTGTTTTGAGTGAAAGTCAACTGGAGAAAAGCAGTTCAGGGTGATGACAGTTTCTCCTTGCCTGAGTGGTAGTAAGGGTAGTCAATTTCTTGAGGAGATGTAGTGTACTTTTCCCCTACCCATGTAACTGACACTTCTTCCTGTAACTGACAGTAAGTGGTACCGTTCCCTATTCTTGCGGTCAGACTCTATTTGTGAGATCTCCCTTTATTAATTTTCCCAAATGTAAGGACAGAATAATGACCATTGGATTCAGAAATAGAAAATTCATTGGTGACATTGAGAGAGAAGCCCAATTAGGAGGGTCTAGAAAGAAAATGGTGTTATAAGAGGTGAGAAAAATAAAGTAATAAAGGACACCATTTTAGACAATATTTCCAAGAAATGTTTCTCTAAATAATTGGGTAACGCTGGAAGTATCAGAGTAATAATTATTTACTTTTATTTACATGTATATATAAACATGTGAATACACTCGTGCACATACACATGCATGTGCACCCAGATACACATATATTTAAAAGGAGATACTAAAGCATATATGTATGCTTATTTAAAAGAATGTATATTACTAGGCAGTTTAAAATATTTAGTGAGTTATATAGGCTAAACTGGCAATATATCTTTTAAGGATAGTTTCATTTTTTGTCATCGGTTAGCAACCTGCTACCATGCAGGACTTGATGACCTGTGAAAGGATTTCCAAAGTACTGAAAACCTGAAGTGGAATTTCCACACTCTTGTAAATAAACTTTATTCACATTGATGTGTTTGAATAAAGCAATATTCTCTGCTTGATGTTAGTGAACAAGAAAAACTCTCCAAGACACTGTCTCTGTCAAAGAAGCATGAATAAATGTCCTAGAAATGGACCAGCCTGTCCTATGTTGAGCATTTTGTGAACAAGGCCCTGAGTCAGGTGCTATACGTTAATCTTACTAAGCAGGTTGCCTTATTTCTGTTTTAAAATGAAGATATAGACTCAAAAAGGTTAAATAACTTATCCGAGTAACAAAAGCAGCACTCTTTTTTTTTAAGCAAGTCATACTCAACTTTTTTTTTCTAAAGAAAAAAAATAATAAATAAAGTGCTCAGGGAGTCGTTGACTAAAATGAAATCTTTCACATGGGCAGCGTGGTTTACACTGTCCAATTATATTCCTAAATTTCTCTCACCTTCACTTGTTACTTTCCCCAACAGAAAAATCAAACAAATGTAACTAATGGATTTTTGTACTTCAGCTGCTTTGAAGCCAGTGGAGTTCTGAAATCCCATCCACCTTTTCCCTATAACTGAAGTCAATTGAGCTCAACTAATACAAAAGCAAACACAAAGTCCTCTAGATTTACCTGATGATAATTCAGCAGATTGGAACATGTTAGCTGGAGGTGGTCCAGTTGCAACTGACAAGAGTCAAAAGTCCATGGTATCCCAAGAACTGACACAGAAAACCTGCATAGCCCTGCTTCCTCAATACCCTCCTGACCCCATTTTGAACGATTCTCTTAGCATTTTAGAATGCATCTACATTTTGGAATCTTTTTTCACAAACTCAACATTCATTAGGAAACATACAAAAGAAAAATTTTAAATAGGATACTATTCAGAAATAATTGGCAAGAGATCGGTAATACCTAGTTATACTTGAACACAATACCAGCTCAAAATGATGCTAGAGCCATTGATTAAAAGAGTCAAATGTGGGTATTAGGTTATCTCTAAAAGGAAACATAAGTAAAAAACAGAAATAATGAGAAAAACTCATTTATAAAAAACAGAGCCCCCAGTTATCTATTCAGTATTGAAATTGAGGTGTAGAAATAGTGATCAAGGGATACTCCATCAATAATATTACCTATTTTTCATAGAAATATACAAAGGTATTAAGATTTTACGTACAATGCTTTTCTTGGTATATGACAATTCAATCAGGTTCACAGGAATTATAGTGCCACCTTTTTATATATGGTGTCAAGGTAGCTCAAAATAGGAGGCTTATGTAAGTTATACAGAAGGTCAGAGTTTCATATACAATGATCATTACTCTAGATCATATTGCATGGATATTTTGTTTTACATTTCAAACTCCTCCCCCCCTTCAAAGGACTTCAAATATTTCCAAAATGTTCCACGAACTGATGTTTTCTAAGATTCCTATATTGTGAAGAATGGGCTGGGTGAGACTGTATCCTAGCTTTTGTAAACAGAGAAATTGAATGACCTGGTTTAGGATTGGCGGTAACCATTCTAGAGTATTAATTTTTTTGTGACTGTAATGTTTCATATACTGTATGGTTTTGATGTTTACATTCACATTTTACTATGTTTACATTTTTAAAAATTAAAAAAGTTTCTTTAAAGATTATAATTTCTTTATTTGAGAGAGAGAGAGCACAAGAAAGAGAGCATGAGGAGGACAGGAAGAAGCAGACTCCCAGAGGAGCAGGAAGCCCCAACACTGGGCTCAATCTCAGGACCCTGGGATCATGACCTGAGCAGAAGACAGACGCTTAACCAACTGAACCACCCAGGTGCCCCTGTGTTTACATTTTTAAAATAATAATTTAAAATAACAAAAAATTACATTAAAAAATTTGTAAAAGTCTGCTCCAAGGGTGACATTTTTTAACATATCTTTGATTGATCCTAGTATTATCTGTCCCCTGGTTTGTTGTACTTTACTCATTTGTAGCATCAGATGTTAGACTGCATTTAATTTTCATCATCTTAATTTCCATTACTGGTTATGCAACTTGATGAGGAAAAATATGGAGTGGATTTTGCTCCTTTAAAAAAAAAGACATCAAACTAACATAATCTTACTGGGACTGACAGCTCAAATTAATCAACCTCTTCTTTTTTCTCTTCCTGGCAGAGAGAGAGGGAGGGGGAGAAAGACTGAGAGAGAGAGACTGCACTAATGTCAATCAGCGCTTAGAAAGAGAATTTGTTCCTCCAGGTCTAAATAAGTGCATATGTTTTTAATTAGTAAAGTCTTTGTACTCTGTGCCTCATTTAAATGCTCTTCTTCTATTTGGTGTGTTAAATTTCTGCAATTATTCTTGTTTTTACATGTCTGCAGAAAATAATTCAAACAATCGAATCAACTGGAATAAGCACCGAATTAAATACTGCGGAGAGATGCCTCTTTACTGACAGGTAGAAGTGGCCCCAGAAGAGTGTAGCTCTCACACAAGGCTGATTTTTGTCCTCTGACAAAACCCCAGCACTCTCTGAAACTTCCTTGTACGGATGACACATACTCGTTTGTGCAGATAGAACAAGCGTGTGTTCCTCTGCATTTGTTTAAGGAAAAGGGAAACTTCATGTACCACAATTCTGAGAAATCCATCTATTTTCACACCGACCGTAAAGCAAAACACACCCTTCCAAATTAGCCTCAAGTAACAAATATTCCAAGTAGGTTTGTGTATGTTAGACCAAAATGCTTCATCAGGCACGGTTTCAGAGACTCATACCTTTTAACCGTGCCTCTGCTCCAAAGGCCTGTTAGAGTAAGTTGGTAATGGGCTTCTTTCCACTGCGAACATTTCCTGCGTGTGTAGCTCCACACAGCGTTCGCGGCCTGCAATGAGTCCAACACTGGGCGCAGCCTCTTGCAGCCAGAGCTGGGAGCCGGCAATGCGACTGGTGCTCACCCTGGGGAAATGAAGGTAGCGCTACGCAGCGAAATAGCTCAAAGTCCAACGAAAACATGCAGTTTTCGTGTGAATAAATAACCTGCCGGTTTGACTTTCATTCCCAAGTGATCCCGGTTCAAACACGTTTCAGCTCAAGAGAACCAGCTAGCATTCTGCTCGCTCCTGGCGTCTCCTACGTCCCTCGCTCAGCCAGTGCCTGGGAGAGCGCGTTTACCTCCAGGAGGCTAAGACGGGCCCACCCGGCATGGACGGTTCCAGACCCGCGCGCTAATCCGTAACGGAAGCGTGGGAGGAAAGCACTGCGCTTATGACTTCCTCTGTGCTGCCAGAATCGGAGGAAGAGGATTCTGAGAAATTGTCAAGGAAGGGAGGCCAGGGACAGGCAACAGCCCCTCTCCTACCGCCCTAGAGAAATTAGTGTTTCGCTCCGCCCCAGCTCCCCCACCCCCCGCTCCCGCCCCCGAAGTAATCCTTTTCCTAATTTCCTCCCAAATCTACTAACAGTCTCCTGGCGCAGAAATCTACACTGCCTAAGTTCAGAGCCTGAAGCGGTGGGCTGTGTTACACTACATTTTCCCTCTTCCCTACACAAAGCTTCGAGGGTCCCGGTGGATGCGATTTTGATCAGTTTTCCAACAGTTTCAACGTTGTGTATTTCAATTCCACAGCTCACAGCCCTAGCGTCTGCACCCCTCGCAGAGTGTGGGTGGAGAAGCGCTCGGTGACCGCCCTGGGGACCACCCACACAAACCCTTCCTTATGCTTGGTATCAGCGGGTTAAGAGCAAGTAGAATGGGCAGAAGTGCGGGAACTGTACAGAGCAGGAGCGAAGTGCCTGCAAGGCCTAGGGAGACTCAGGACCAGCGAGGCTAGGGGGCGGCGTGGGAGATGAAGGGGGAAATGCGCTGAAAACCCAGTCAAAGGGCCGGGTGGGTTGGGCATTGTTCTGGCTTTAAAAGGGCGGGGATGGTCGAGCCCTCCCGCTGACTCGATGCATTTCTTATTCGATCCTTTGTGAAACCAGACTCTTCTCACATCCCTGCAAGGAGCCTGGGCCGTGGGCGGCTCTGGAGCACTGCCCTGGGAATGCAACCTCCCGAGGCTCCCGAATCATCACACTGTTTCACAAGGCTTCCCGAGCACTGACACTCACATGAACCGCGTCCGGCTGGATCCTCTTAGCTGCTCTGCGACGATTCCGAATCAATTCAGCAGCGTTTTAAAAGGTAGCAAAGCCGAAATAGATGCCTTTTCTTTTCTTTTTCTTTTTTTCATTCTCTTTTTCTTTTTTAACTAACCTGTCATTTATGCTTGGAGGGTCCAAGAAGAACCCACGACCTCTTTACTGTGTCTAACCCAGGGATTTCAAATGGGGCTTTTCAGAATTTAAGTATAGTCCCCCTAATTGGTAATCAAGATTGCGGAGTCTTCCAAAATAACCCTTAACATTTTCTGCAATTAGAGACCCAAAGAAACTCTGGATTTTCCACGGTACATAATCTATATTTATTCATATTCCCTCTCTCTCTCCCTCCCTCTCTCCCGCCCCCCCTTCCTCGTGCGCGTGTATGCGCGCGCTTGTGCGTGTGTTTCCTTTCATTCCTAGCATTAGGAAACTCATTCAGGGCCACTGAAAAGTCAGGAGGGGCTCAAATCTGATCCCCACGGATTCTTACCTCTAATGTCAGATAATGCCCGGAAACGTTGCCACCAAATAAGTATAAGAGTATTATTTTGGAGGAATAGTTAATCCCTACCAAAATATAAAGCGCCAGAGGAAGGAGGTGAGACTGGAAAACAAGGAAGCCCTTTGCATTCGCTGGTGGAGCAAAGTGCGTTCTGGGAACGGGCTGGGGGTTCCAGTCCTTATACTTCAGCACCGGAGGGGATGGACAGCGTTTCTGGACTGGGCTGCAGCCACAGGGACAGAACTGCGCTGCCCTTGCCGCCACTGTCGTCGCCACGGACATCTGGGCTCCCTGCTCCTCGCAGCTAAAAGGCGGTGCCTCCTGATACCCCTTAGTCCCCCTCCCTTTCCTTGATAGACGGAAAGTGACCCTCCTTAACCACCTGCTACAACTACCATACAGGGCTCTGAGGAGTCCTCTCGTTCCGCAGATTAAACTCTCAGCAACAACTTCAAGAATAATTCTCCGTAGGGGACTGGGAGGAATGCAAGCAGGAGAGTGAAGTTGAAGTTCTTAGAGGCTCTGAAAAACCATGGGCTCTGCAGAAAGGGTCGAAATGCTCAAAGGCCCACCCTTCTTGAGATAAACAGAATGCTCACCAGAGAGTTGCAACTATTTTGGAAATAGCTTTGTGAGAGGAGGTTCCAGATCTACTCACATCCCTACGTTAGAGAAACTGAAAGACTTCTAATTCCTTTACTTGGCTGGTAAGTGATAATACGATTACTTCTACTTATTTAAACTCTAATGACTTTTTAAATAAAGGTTTTAACAGAAAGATTATAAACAGTATGACCTTGCCTTGGGGATTAAGGAGTAGATAATTTTATTTTTCAATGATTGCTCCTGCAGCATGATCTTAGGAAACCTCTTGCCTCATAAAATAGTAGGATATTTTACTTCTCTGAAGCCTCTTATGTGACAAGCATATTAAAAGTAGTATGTATTGCCATATATGATTATAGTAAACTCTTGGTTGAGTATTTTTCTTAGTGATGATCTAATATCTTTTTGAATTTGTGTGTGTCTTGCTTTTTTTCTAAACTAATATAATCTGGCATTTTGTAAAAGGTTTTTTTTTTGTCTATACATGAGTTTAAAGTAATCTTGTCTGTGTTATATAGTATACAAGACTCAAAGTTGCAAGTAGAGATGGTTTAACAACCTCTTCTATTATATTTTATATGATTATAATTCGCCAAACCAGGCATAAGAACAAACACATGTATGCATACACACTTGATCCCTCTCTCTACCCCAACCCCCAAGTACACTTATACCTGTAGAATCTTACCTAAAGAAATACACACATTTTTTTTACTTAGCATAGTCTTTCCAGCCTTTTAAATCTTAAGACGGCTTGCACAAAACAGATCTGCCAGAAGGGAGAAAATGAGAAGCTTTTTAGGAGAGCTGGCTTTTGATACCATTCTGACTTCTTCGTTCTACAAAATGCATTTGTCCCTGAAATCCAAAAAGCGATAGGCCAATAGGTTCTTGACAAACCATACATTTTAAAGTGTTAATGAAATCTGTTTTCTGTTGATTCTTATTTCTGGAGTCTTCCCCTGGAGGTTTAAAAGGACAATCTTTCACAGTGACCTTGATAAGCATTCTCCTTTAATAAAAAGGGTCCACTGGGTAAAGGCAGTTACACAAATTTATAGCATATGCCTGACATTTCCCTAAGAGCTTGATCAGTTCCAATGAGAACATTCAGTTGAGCGGAGAGTGTTGACTTCCAAGTGTGGACTTCTACAGTCGTGTAAATACCTGTGATGCTATATGCATAACGAACACTGTGGACATAGTTTGCCCCTTTGAAAATTTATAGTTCTTTAGGCTTCTCTTTTAATTTCATAGTTCATACATAACTGATATAAAATGTCTCTAATACATATCCATACCTATACTCCTCAGTTTCAACATAAAAATCATCCGAGGCAGTTAAGATGGTGTTGGTCAGTTGATGGGCCCTTGTTTTGCAGTGACTCAGAGTGGCAGTTACACTCTGAGGAAAAATCATTCTTAACTGTCACTTACCACTTACCATGGACCTGCTTGCTTAGCAGAAAAGGAGCAGAGGCATCTATGTCATTGAGCTCCTTGGGGGCTATTTTGCCCTATATACGTCAGAAATGATAATGTGAGGAAAAGAAAATGTACCATTGATTTGGATTCCTTCCCAGAAGACTTACAATGTGCTCCTAACACAGCCTGATTTTTTTTTTCTAATTTTAGAGATGTGGAAGTGAAATTACCACATAGAATGATAAATCACGTTTTAAGAGAATTACAGCATATTGTTAGACTTTTATCTTGGTTGTCAATGAATTACCATAGAGAGACTCCCCTGGTCGGCAGAGCATAAAAAGAAAGCAGAGGATGTATTCCAGGAAGCATGGCTGTTGGTATGTGGCCGCAGTTACCTTCTTAGTGGTAGAGGGGGCAGGCTTGCCCTATGTGTGGCTGAACTGCACAAAGTAAAAGTTACCTTTGCCTAATTTCTCTGGAGATTTAGTCATAGAAATAAATAACTCAGATTCACCCACCCAAGCTCAGGAAAGGTGCATGGAGGCTCATATCAATCCTTATCTTTGGGGAAATGTCATTACATTGAGATAGGCTTTTGCAGACCAACTCAATGCCTACCTACATGCTAATATCTAACTGCCCTCCACTCCCAAAAAAGAAAAAAAATAAAAGGAGTTGGTGGGCTAATGAACCAAGCCTTCCCTTTGTACAGAATCACTTGTCTTTAAAGAGAAATCAATAATTTATTCCAGGACATCCATATCTTATTAAAGTAAGTTGTTTTAATAGTTATTTTGGTCTGTTACAGAAAAAGGATGCATGTGGTTTGGCCAGTACCAGACATAGTAATTCAGCATCCCCTCTCCTGGGGGGGGGTGGCGGTGGGGGGAAGTATTGTTGGTAGGGATAAGTGTTGTTGGCTGTTGCTTATATTTAAGACTCAAAAGAGAAAAGAGAAATAAGCTTGAATAATCAGGAAAATGTAAAGTGTATATAGGACAGAGGATAATTAACAGTGAGCCCTAGAATCTATTCAATTGCTTTTCTTTTTTTGATAAGAAATAGTTGAGAGTGGGACAGAGAGTTCTGCCCTGAATCTTTAAATTATGAAATATTATAAACTACTCCTTGGTTAACTTTTTCTGTAGGCCATCTAAACATTAATTTGATATTCTAATGTAATTATTGATACTATCATATCATATTAGATTTGAATATCTTCAGTTTGCCTTTGGAATTGTTGCTTGAGTTTGAACCAAGTTATATATGTATTTATCAAAACACATAGAATTTTTGGAACTTAGGAAGGCCCCTGGTAGTCAACTTTTATTTTTGTACTGTTTAAAAGATGTGACTTCCAGGCAAGCAGCCACTTATTCATCCAATTCTAACAAGCAAGGCAAAGCCACTGGTGAAGAAAAGCATATTGTAAGTCAGAAATTATTTCATCTCACCTCCCCAGAAACCTGTACAGTGAGTCACAGAATAGCACTCAAATGGAAAGAGACCTCTTATTTAGTATATTCTTTCTGTTTAGCTTAGGAGAATGAGTTGTACATGGCACGTGTTGAAAGAAACAAACATGCTGCAGTATAAAATATGTTATGCATCGTGATGTAGCAGGAGAAGTGCTGTTCGACAGTTAAAAGATCAGGATTCCTGAACTGCTTGGTATTAGATCTTGGACAAGTCACTCAACCCACTGAAACTTAATTTTTCTTCCCTAAAAGAGAATATTTTACCTACCAATTAAGGCACAATGCTTTATATATGGTTGACAACTAAATATTTGTGGGGCAAATGAATGGATGCCTACTCTATGAAAGGTTGGAGAGTCACGATATGATGCTTTTGAGAGCATTTTGAAAACCTGAGTGCTGTATCTTTTTGAATTATTGTAAATAATCTCCAATAGCATTGGTTCCTTCATTCATTGAAAAATTCCCTGCTGATTCCTCTATGATGCGCATATCTCCTACATTTAAGAACTAAAGTGTAAGTAACGTAATATTTTTCTGTTAACTCAGCATCAATTTTTTTATATCTCTTAATTGAATCAATATTAGAATGCAGGTAGGACCTGGCTTATATATATTTATTACTCAAAACTGACATCATGTCTTACATCAAATAGTAAAGCCTAGGTCTGCATGATTAGAGTTCATTTAACTACTTTCATTTTGACCTTAAATGGATCAGTCACTGCCTTCGTATCACCATTTTCTGGTCTGTAAAAGAGGAATAGATATTATTACAAGAAAACTAATAGGATTAAATGGACTTTAAAACAGAATATCTAACAACGCATGTAGAAAGCATTAGATTTGATTTAGGGTGAGTGATGGTGAAGTGATGTGTGGACACCTTGGACTGATCCATGGAGATGTCCTGGAAATGCTATGAAGATTAGTCCAAAGCTTAGATTCTATTCATGGACATCTGCAGGAATCTCAAGTTAAGAAACATCTTATTGCTTATTTTCTTTCTTCAGTTGGAGTTTTAAAAGTGACTATGATTTTTTTTAATGTAATTTTTGAACATGTGGTCTTTATGGATTTCTATAGTATCACTAAAAATACTGTGATAGCATGTTTAAGAAATCTAAATTATTGTGATGAAAATTATAAAATTACCTAATTAGTGATAGAATTTAAAGATTTTTTTTTGGTTTTATTTGTTATCAGTTACCAAGAAGGAAAAAGGAAGTAAACCACGAAGAAAGGAAAATGGGAAAAAAGTAGAAAATGAAAGGTCATTAAAATAATGTCATGTGACCAAGAACTTTATTTTTGATTACTACTGTGAAGCTTGTTGAACACATTCTATACAAAGTGTCAGAAGATCACTCTAGATTTTCATAAATTTAGTCTTCAAATTATTAGCAAAACTAAAGTAATAGTATTTTCTTAAATTAAAAGAATCATCAAATCAATGCATTAGAATAGTGGCTAATTCTTTATCATTTCATCACATGTAATGCACATATTTGCATAAATTTTAAAATTAAAATTTGTAAAATTGTTATAATTACATTTATGTTGAGCAAATATATTACCAGTTACTCAACATTTCAAAGAGCTGAAGATTTAATTTTTTAAAGGAATAAATGCTTACCTGAAAAATTCACTAAATAAATTCACAGAAAGTAGGAATCTTTTAGAAATGATATCAGAATTTTAACAATAATGTTACTCAAATGGATCTATGGTGAGAAATAAGTATCTGAGATTAAGAAATTTAAGAATGTTGATAAGAAAAAAGTGTCAATTGCATGGTTAAAAATACATTGAGTACATATGAAGTCCAGAATCAAATACATTGGTTTTCTGATCAACTGATTATGTGATCTTGGGTAAATCACTTTATCTTAATTTCATAGCTTATCTGTTTTCTTGATTCTCTTGGGAAATCATTATCACGTCTATTAGAAAACAAACACACAAAACCCTAAAGGTTTAGCCTAGCTCAAAACTTTTCTTCCACTTTCCTCAGACCAATTTTCTCGAAAACATTGCCATACTTTCATGGTGGGAAGTGCGTGAGATTTGGGATTAGTTGAATCCTGGTATAGAGTCTCATTAGCTATACAAACTTGGGCAAGGGATATAAACTCTGAGTCTATTTTCACATGTAAAACAAAGAAAATTTCCACCTCAAGTGTGGTTGGGAATGGGTGAAATACCAGAGCATGGAGAATGGTTAGTGCACTGCCTCTACCCAGCAGGAAATTGGTCAAGTTGGTGTTTGTTATTACTTAGCTTGTTAGGCCAGTCTGCATCTGGTGGCTCTCACTATCCCACAATCTTCTCTTATTATTTTTCTAGATAAATCTCCCATTTTGTCTTCCAAAGCATAATATGTTCATCATTACCTAGTTCTTTTCTTTATGCTTTGTCCTAGACGGTTTCTTTTTCTGTTTACTTATCCAAACCTAATTTCTTTGCATAGATTGTAAATTGAAATGCCTACTGGGCTTAGGCATGTAAGCTAATGAGTGTGGCTGGCCAGGAGAGCCTGCAGCAAATTGCAGAAAGCAAGCCCCCCAAGAGGTTCCTGACTCTCAGCTCTCCTCAATTAAAGCAAAATCTGGGAACTGAAAGCAGAGTTTTGCATGAAAACTCATTTTCAGCTAATTTAACTTCTAAAGTTTTTTAATAGAACAAACGCACTACAAGCTGGACTTAGTGCACAGGGTGCCTTTGGTCCTGTGGCCTGTGGAACCATTACTTTTCCGCTTCCAGGGGCATCTGTTAGAACTGGCATTCTTAGTCAGAGTCTTTTACTAGTCCTGTTTTTGTCTAAAAATAGGAGAATGAACCATGACTTGGCAAAAACCCTCATCTTAATACCTGTTAGAAGTTTATAAGTCATAAATCTCAAATAATGATGAGTGGCTGAGATGAAGTAGATACTCCATTTCTTTGATGGTCAAAAACAGTGTGGAAAAAATAGTCCATAGAATAAATAGGAGTGCATATAGATCAACAGTAGTCCGTAATGTATTTATCCTAGCATCTCTTCTCACTATTGTCTTTCTTTCCTCTTATACATGCAACAACAACAATAACCCAGATGTTAACCTTGACTAAACTGTTAGGCAAAGAAAAAGAAAGATAATAAATTATGACTGCTGCCTATTAAGTGCAAAACAGTTCCTCTCTCCCCAAATACAAATTTTGGTGAGGGGGACTATAGCATAGGATAAAAGAACAGCAACTGTCTCCTACAATATTACTGAACAATCTACCAAAGATTTCTAAGTCATTTGATGTATCTAATGCTGACAGAATAACTCAGCAAAAGTGGGCTCCTAGGCTTATTGTCTCTTAAAAGCTTGCTTTTCTAAGAAAGAATATTTAAAGATGAAATGTATACAACATGACCTTCAATGTAATTAATGCACCAAAGGTTTGAGTGGGTGTCCTTTTTACTTTATTACTCAAAAATGTGTAATATCAAAAGGACATATGGATGGAGAGGGAACGTGACCGGTGTGGATAATGGTACTTCCAGCTGGATATCGTTTTTTTTTCTTGGAGGGTGTGTTTTTTTCTAGCATTTTAAAGTAATATATCCTCATTTACCATATGATAAGCTTACTCCAGTTTCACTAGACTATTTATCTTTTGTTTTTCCTCTGGTCTGGTTTTCATATTGAAGAAGTAACACTTCTAAAAGCAGATTAATTGCCTAAATATTGCACCATGTATTATAGATAATATGACCAAGAAGTAATAAAATAGGGCATATTTAGAGTAAAGGTAAGTAAGAGGAGGGTAGTTCATCTAATTCGTTAAATTCATAAATAGGCTGTTCATTTTTCTCTTTTGTGTCATCATTTTCTCTGCTTATAAATCCTTTAAGTGACTTATCTGTTACCTACCTAATCAATTTATTTTTGTTTCCCATTTTGTGTTTTCTTTCTATGGCAATTAATTTCTGAGAAGCCCCTTGAAGATGGAGTTAAAGTATTTCATTGTTGTATAGAATCTTCTTAGCACATGAGAAATATGTTCCAGGAAACTTTGCCTTCTCTAATTTCCATTCATGCTATGATTCTCTGGCATTTTGTATGATATTAACAGTTTTTAAAAAGTCCCCTCTTTAGGGAATCTCATGTGATTTTCTGTGAAGCTGACTGCCATTCCTGTTTTCTTTCTTTCTTTCTTTCTTTCTTTCTTTCTTTCTTTCTTTCTTTCTTTCTTTCTTTCTTTCTTCTTTTCTTTCTTTTCTTTTCTTTTCTTTTCTTTTCTTTTCTTTTCTTTTCTTTTCTTTCTTTCTTTTTTTATGTTATGTTAGTCACCATACAGTACATCATTAGTTTTTGATGTAGTGTTCCATGATTTATTGTTTGCATATAACACCCAGTGCTCCATGCAATACGTGCCCTCCTTAACACCCATCACCAGGTTAGTCCATCCACCCACCCCCTCACCTCTAAAACCCTCAGTTTGTTTCCTGGAGTCCATAGTCTCTCATGGTTCGTCTCCCCCTCAGTTTTACCCACCTTCATTTTTCCCTTCCTTCTCCTAATGTCCTCCCTGCTATTCCTTATGTACCACAGATGAGTGAAACTATATGATAATTGTCTTTCTCTGCTTGACTTATTTCACTTAGCATAATCTCCTCCAGTCCCATCCATGTTGCTGCAAATGTTGGGTAATGGTTTTTTTCTGATGGCTGAGGAATGTTCCATTGTATATATGAACCACATCTTCTTTATCCATTAGTCTGATGAAGGGCATCTTGGCTCCTTCCACAATTTAGCTATTGTGGACAATGCTGCTATGAACATTGGGGTGCATATGGCCCTTCTTTTCACTATGTCTGTATCTTTGCGGTAAATACCCAGTAGTGCAATTGCTGGATCATAGGGTAGCTCTGTTTTTAACATATTGAGGAACCTCCACACTGTCATTCCTGTTTTCCAAATGAGATAATTGCAGTCCAGGAAAGTTAAATGATTCTCTCTAGATTAAACAAACATTAACATTTGGTCAATATTTCGTACTTTTCCACATGTTATAGGTGGTTTGGGAAGAAAAACTTCCACCTATTATATGTATATCTCACCTAATATATGCTTCACTTGCTTCAGACTGTGATAAAAATAAAACAACTTGGCAACTGTATTTTACTGATATTTTAGTAAGTTATGGAGGAGCTTAGATTCTTAAGGATCTTGAAGGGCTCTCATATTATCTTGACCCTAATCTTATGCAGATAGGGAAGTTTGTGGACAACATAATGAGATGTTGAAGTCATATTTTAGAAGCATCATGGAGTCATGAAGGACCAGGATTGGTTCTGTTGCAGTAATTCAAATTGGAGGTGATAGGAATTTGACTTAACGGGATTAACGTTAAAAATGATCAGATTAAAACTGGATGATTAGGTGAAAGAGATGCCAGTAATAAAAGAATCAAGAAGAGGAGCTCAAATGAGATAATGCATTGGATACATGGTAGCTAAATGCTAAGCATATAAATGTAAAATGCTGTTCTTCGGAAGGAACCATGTCACATCTGACTTGGGACATGTTAAAGAGTGATGAAAGGGTGTCTTAGCCAAATGGCAGGTGAAGGAACCATTGGTTTCAGAAAGAGGGTAAAACCTGACATACCCAACTCAGTCATTGCAATAAAGATTATTGCTGAAGCCAAGAAAATATATTAACTTTTTGAGAGAATGAAGGGAAAACAGTTGTTTATGAACACAAATATTCACATTTGGGAATGGAAAAGTAATAGGAGAGAGGATTATAAAATATATAGAATTTATATAGACTATATAGAATTTCAAGAGAAAAATAGGTGGTTAACATCGTTGATGATGTGTGGAGGTGAAAGGAATAAGGTTTCAAGTGCCTTTGGGTTCACCCAAAAGTAAATCATTGGGCATCTTGGAGAACACAGTTTTTGAAAAAATGATTCAGATAATCCTTCTGAGTGTGAGGTCCTAAGGATCAAACTAAGGGCAAGGCAATGGAAAGAATGTGGTAGGAAGAAATATAGTTACCTTTTCACTCTCAGTTCACAGCGCCCCCCCCCTTGAAATCTGGTGACACCACATTCCGGGAGAATGAATACTTTGTTGCATTACATCAGTTTTGCCTGTGGTGATGGAGGTCTGGTGAGAGAAAATGTCATTTATCAGAGTAAATCTAAAAGAGATAGGCATAATATGTGGGAAGATATCTGCTTAAGCTTTTATTTTTCCCATTACTTAAATACTTATTTTTAAGTGATCATATAAAATATGTAAAATAGTCAATAATTGCTCTTTTGTTTTAGTTACTGAAAAATTAACTTTCCTCCACCAGTGGTATGTAACATAGTTTTGACCTTGCTTGAAAGGCTGAAATTCATCTCAAATAGTAATGTCTATTTTATTAATCTTCCTTTGTATTCTTATCTATATTATTCATTTTTTCTGCTTTAGATGTGTAAAATTTCCATATTTTTCTAAAAGAAATTTCTGAGGATGAAAATGGGTACAAGAGATCTTCAGACCAATATAAATCTCCTCTGTACTTTTTATTTCTCATTGAGTTGAATGACCTAGAAGACCACAGAAGTATTGCCAGTTCCATCGGAATTTCCAAAAGAGTTCAGGCAAACAAAAACTTTGCTCTTGTCCAATATTCAAATTCCTTTCTCAAACCACTCAAATTCCCCAGATAATTGGCCTGGCTTTATCTTGGTACAAAAGGAGTAAATTATCTACTTTTTGGAGGCCAATTAAGTTTTCTAAACCACTGGTGTGCCATTTAGCAAATTACCTTTTCAGTGCGCTAAAAGGATCCCCAGTAACCCTAAAGGAGTGAATGTACCACCAAACAGTGGGTGATTTATTCCCTCATCTCTGATGGAATCAGATGGTTTAGAGTGTCAATGTGAGCTTTTGCTTTGAATCAGTGAGTCACATTTGAGTCTATGTGAGGCTGAGCCATGGAGGACAGGAGGTGTTTATCAATGTGGAGAAGGGAGAAGGGGAGTGGGATGTGCAGATAGCTTTGTCAACTATTATCTGAGTGGAATTCCTATGCCATTACTTGTATATTTGTCAATGATAGGCTAGTTAGCAATCCATGGGCACAAGGAATTATCTGGTTATAGATTTATACAAAAGTTCTTTTTGAAGGAACCATCTCTTTTAATGTAGTGACCATTGGCTTTTTTTGTCCTGGTCTTATTTGAGAAATGGAATAATTTATTTCCTGCCAATTATAAATTTGTATGACTTAAATGTAAATTAGCTTACTAAATGCAACTCTTTGGTTATAATCCTTCTCATTTTTTCTCTATAAACTTACCAATAGTTGTAGTGATTCATGTCTGCTTTATTAGTTACTATCATTTTCTGTTACTGTTGGTGTTCCACCTGGCATGTCAAATGGAAGATTTTTTTTAAGGATTTTTTTCATTCTACCTATGGATCATATTTAAATATATGCATACATACTACATAATATTCTACTTAATAAATTACAGGTGTCCTACATTATTTTAGGGGATACTGTCAAAAAATTGACAAATGCTAAATTTTTACCAGTTATGCTTATGNAACTTTATTAGTTACTATCATTTTCTGTTACTGTTGGTGTTCCACCTGGCATGTCAAATGGAAGATTTTTTTTTTAGGATTTTTTTCATTCTACCTATGGATCATATTTAAATATATGCATACATACTACATAATATTCTACTTAATAAATTACAGGTGTCCTACATTATTTTAGGGGATACTGTCAAAAAATTGACAAATGCTAAATTTTTACCAGTTATGCTTATGAATAAATGAAATTGTTTTTGAGAAATAAGCAATTCTATTATATGCAATGCAATTTTTGTGGAAATGAATTTCTTTAACTCATATCCAAACTTCAGTTCTCTGAGAAAATGTTTTGTTATATAAAAGCAGTAAAATCATAGAACAATCAATTAAGTGAAGCTTAGAAATCATTTACATTATTTTTATAAGCATGTAAAGCCCCCAACAGGCTAGTTTCTCCTGTTTACAAAACTCCAAATGAAATACAGCCTCTTCCTTCAATGTGTAGTCCCAGAATATTTGCATAAGAGCTTCACTTCAGTGCGTTTAGATGAGCCAAATCACTGAGTTTTTTCAAGTTTATCAAGGATACATACACATTAAGAGATTGAATCCTAGGAGTAAGATGGCACTCAAATAGATGAAAGCTGTAAGCACGAATCTGAGACTATATTGTAATTATTCTTTACAAACATGGAGGTTGAGCAGTTGGAACAAGGCCAATACGTGACCAAAAAAGAAAAAAAAAGTTTGGCAACTGATGAATTACTTAGCATTTCTTTTTGTAAAGAATAAAAGCTCTCTGGCTTCTAACAAAGAGTTTGTGAGCTGTATGGCAGTATTTTGAACAAGGAGATCATTTATAAATGCAGTCTTTATATTTAGGAAATGATTACGGGATGCAGCTGCAGTTTTTAATGACTTTTAATAAAGCACGTTATAAAGTGAATTAGCAATAAATGTTTAACAGAGGATACTGAATCAAGACATTATAGAGCAGCAGTAGATCTGTATATTGGATTGTTAAAGCAATATATGAGTTCCTGTAGTACCACTGGGTTTGTAATTTCCTGGGATATTTTGAAGGCAAGTTCAAGGCAGGTTAAAGTTTAATGAATGGGATTAGTGTATCAACTAGCTCTGCTAAGACAGTAAAAACTTTAGTTGTATAACTGACTAAGTGAAGAAAGTTCCTTAAATTTTTACAATATATAGAATTATAAAAAAAAATTCATATGTTAATACATGAAAATATAATATTTCAACCATTTTAAATTCTTGAGTCTTTCATATAGAAGGGTGAACATACTTTGTAGACAGAGTTTGTTAGAAATAATCTGTGTTCAACACTTGTTTTTTTGGCATTGTCAAAATTCTAAATTTCAATGTCAAGTGGTCAGAATACTGATGAATAGAAGCAAGCACAGCCCGTAACTTAGCAGTTTATGTTTGTACAATATTTGTAGGCCACATCAGTCTGCAGAATGATACAGTATAAATTCCGTTTAAAGACTAAGCTTGTTCTCTGACTTCAAGAAGTTTCGAGTCTAAAGAGGCATACAGTGGATATCCAGAATCATGAAGTCGTTACAAGGTAGAACCTGAAATGTACTCACGGGTTATCAGGTTAGGAAACTGACCTTCAGAGAATTTTTGAGATTTGTTAACAGGTTCAAATTAGTTCATGGCTGAGTTGAAATGGAACCATAAATTATGGTTTAATCAATGATGATACTCCAAGAATGATAAAAGAAAATAAATACTGTTTAACGTCCATCATAGATGCAGCTAGGGAAAGCAATGCTATATTTGGATAATCTCTTTTTTTCAACTTCTTATTCATTTTTAAATAATTATAGACTCAAAGGATGTTGCTGAGACTGTTTCTTGTGAAACCTTTCCCCAGCTTCCCCCCAGGGTAACATTTTACATAATTATAAAACAATACCAAAACCAAGAATTGATATTGTCATGATACTGTCAAACCATAAATCTTATTTAGATTTTATCAGTTTTTATCTCAACCCATTTGTATGTGTGTGCGTTTGTATGTGGTATGTGTGGTTTTATGTAATTTACACCACATATAGGTTTAGATAACCACGGTCACAATCAAGATATACAACTGTTTTATTACCGCAAAAGAATTTCCTTGTTCTAACCCTTAATAGTATGACCCACTCCCCACTTACCCGCCAACCACCAATCCATTCTGTAGAATTTTGCCATTTTGTCATTTTGAGAATGTTATGTAAGTGCGATCATACAATATATAATCTTTTGAAAATGACTTTTGTTTTTCCATTCAGCATAATGCCTTTGAGATCCATCCAAGTTGGTGAATATGTCAGTTTATCCTTCGAATTGCTGAATAGTATTCCCTGGTGCAGTTGTACCAGTTCTCCCATCTAGTGGTTGAAGGACATTTGGGTGGTTTCAAATTTAGGGTTACAATGAATAACAGTGTTATGAACACTCATGTGTATGTAGCTTGTTATATGGTAACAGATAATCAGAATGTCCCATTATAAGTACACTGGACACTTATCAGGATATGTTAATACATATTCAGAAGACAAGTAATATACTGGAGAAAATAAAGAATTTTGAGCAAGTAATACTATTTTAAACTGATGGATGGTGGATTTATACCAGTTACTTTTGCTTTTATGAGCACTAGTTTCTGATATGTAGTAGGTGTGAAGCAATAATCTTTTCTAAGAATTAATGCAAACGTTTAAATAATTCAATAATGTTCCCACACAATTACTGACTTTCTAAAAAAAGTTTTCATTAATGCCATATTTGCTTGATTTTATAATCTCTCACACATTTTATAACAAAAAATAAGGATATAGGTATGCAAATTTAAAAAATCTACAGATAATACCTACAAATATAGATTATTTACATTATTTAGAAGTTCACAAATACATTTACAAAAATTTGACCGTATATTGTGCCACATAACAAACTATGCCAAATTTCAAATATTTAAAATTCTAATCAATACCATTCAATTAAAGAAATTAATTAAAAAATGCTAAGTCTGTTCAACAAATGGTGCTGGAACAACTAGCCATCCACATACAAAAAAAAAAAAATGAAACTAGACACAAATCTCACACCCTTCTTAAGAATTAAGAGGGATTCAAAGTGGATTCAAAGTGGATTATAGACCTAAATGTAAAATGCAAAAGTGTAAAACTAAAGACAACATAGGAGAAAATCTAGATGATCTTAGGTATGGTAATGACTTTTCAGATACAATACCAAGACACTATCCCTTGGAGAAATAATTGAATAATTGATAAGTTGGATTTTATTAAAACCTTCTGCTCTGTGACAGATAATGTCAAGAGAATGAGAAAACAAGCCTTGGACTGGGAGAAAATTATTTGTAAAAGACATATTTGATAAAGGACTATTACCCAAAATATATGAAGAATTCTTAAAATTCAACAATAAAAGAATGAAAAATCAAATTAAAAAAAAAAATGGGCAAAAGACCTGAACAGAAACCTCAACAGACACCTCACAAAGAAGATACACAGATGGCGAAAAAGCATATGAAAATGTATTCAACATCATATGTAATTAAGGAATTATACATTATCACAACCATGAGATACTATGACACCCCCATTAGAATGGCTAAAATGCAAAACACTGACAGCACCTGATGCTGGTGAGGATATGGAGCAAAGGGAACTCTAATTCATTGCTGGTGGGAAAGCAAAATGGTACAACCACTTTGGAAGACAGTTTTGCAACTTCTTACATATCTAAACATATCTAACCATGCAATCCAGCAACTGTGCTTCTTGGTATTACTCAAATGAATAGAAAACCTATGTCCATACAAAAACCTGCACATGGTTGTTTATGGCAGCTTTATTCATAATTGCCAAAACTTGGAAGCAATCTTGATGTATTTCAGTAGGTAGATAGATAAAATGTGGTACATACAGAGAATGGAATATTATTCATTTCTAAAAAGAAATGAGCTGTCAAGCTATGAAAAGACCCAGTCTCTCTGTTGAGTTCCTGGTGCTTTGCCTACCACATTTGTTCAGAAGTGCTCAAAAATTGTTGTTGAATGTTTGAATGTCTACCTTTTTAAAGAGGATTAATATTACACATAATTTTTGCTCTGCAGTTTAACTTCAGTGCTATTCCATTCTCTTTTCTTCTAAACTTTTATTTTGAAAAATTTCAATCCTACAAAAAAGGTTGAAAGAATAGTACAGTAAACACTGTAGATCTTTCAGAGAGACCATTTGTTAGTATCACTGTCTTTCATTATGGCGTTCAGTGTGATATTAAGTTATACACTATTTTTAACTCTCTCAAACTAGTCCTTATTGCTGTTTTTTAAATAGTCAGCACTTCTTTAGATTTATTGACAATACCTCTGTTTGCTGTTGCTTTTAAAATATCGAGATATAATTTCCAAACATAATATCTAGCCTTTTAGAGTATATAATTCAATGGTTCTCAGATATTTACACGATTGTGCACCATCACCACTGCCTAACTTCATAATATTTTCAGCACCCAAAAAGAAATCCTGTATCCATTAGCAGTCATTCTCCTTTTCCTTTCTTTTTAGCCCTTAGCATTCCCTAATCTATTTTCTGTCTCTACTTTAGAATGGGTTTCCCTCTTCTGGACGTTTCATATAAATGGAATCATAAAATCTGTGGTCTTTTGTGATTGGCTTTTTCACCTAGAATAATGTTGTCAAAGTTTATGCATGTTGTAGAATAAATGAATACTCCATTTTCATGTATGTATGATATTCTATTCTATTTTATGAATATACCACATTTTGTTTTCCTATTCATCAGTTGATAGGCATCTTGGTGTTTCCACTTTTTTTTTTTAAGATTTTTATTTATTTGAGAGAGAGAGAGAGACAGAGATAGTGAGAGAGAGTATGAGCAGGGAGGAGAAGGGAGAATCAGGCTCCCCGTGGAGCAAGGAGTCCATGTGGGGCTAGATTCTAGGACCTTGGGACCATGACCTGAGCTGAAGGCAGATGCTTAACCTACTGAGCCACCCAGGCACCCCAGTGTTTCCACTTTCTGACTGTTTGGAATAGTCATTAATATTAACATTCATCCAAAAGTTTTTTGTGAAAATATATTTTCAGTTCTCTTGGGTATATACCTCAGAATGAAATTGTTTGGTCATACAGTTAACATTTTGATTAACATTTTGGAAACTGCAAAAAGTGTTTTCTGAAGCAACTGCAGCATTTTACATTCTCAGCAACAATGTGTGAAGTTTCCAATTTCTCTACATCCTTACCAACACTTTTGTCTCCCTTTTTGATTATAGCCATCTAGTGGGTATAAAGTGGTACCTCCTTGTTTTGATTTTCATTTACCTGGTGATTTGCGATGTTCAGCATTGTTTCATGTGATTATTGGTTATCTGTATGTCTTGTTCAGATGAATGTCTATACAAATGCTCTGCCTGGTTTTTAAGTGGGGTGTTTGTCTCTTTGGTAATGGCTTGTAAGTGTTCGTTTTATATTCTGGGTATAGAACTTAATTAGATATATGATTTCAAAATATCTTCTCCAGTTATATAGGTTTTTTTTTTTTTTACTTTGTCAGTAACATCCTTTAAAGCACAAAAGATTTTAACTTTGATAAAGTCCAATTTATTTCATATTTTGCCTGTGATTTTTTTTTACCATAAGTAAGGAGTCACTAATTCAATATAAAATTTTTATCTATGTTTTTTTCCAAGACGTTTACAGTTTGAGCTCTTACATTTGCGTATTTGACCCATTATGTGCTATGTTGTAGGGGCCAATTTAATTTTTTTGCATGTGTATATTCAGGTATCCTAACACCATTTGTTGAAGAAACTATTTTTTGTCATTGAATGATCTTGGCACTTTGTTGGAAATCAGTTGGCCACAGATGCAAGGGTTTATTTTTGGACTCTTAATTTTTTTCATTGATCTAGATGTCTAATCTCATTCCATTACTAGTCTTATCATTGTACTTTTATACTAAGTTTCAAAATAGGTGAACCTATTCACTTTTATTCCATCTTGCTTGATGCCCATTCATTTATGTGATGGTTTCTTATTTGTAACTTAACAAACTCAATTTTGGTTTGAAAAGGATACTAATATGCATTATATCATCTTTGTTTAGCTTAGAATTTATTTGGGCAAGAGAAGAGGCATAAGCATGAAAGAATAACTAAATACATGAAAATTTATATCCAAGATACTTACTTTTTTTGTGATCCAATAAGTTCATAATGGAAGGGAAATATGCTTAGACAGGGAAGTAAATGATACAATCTCTAAGACTAGTACGTGTGTGAGCAAGTCTCTTATGTAGTGAGTGGTCTGAGGCTGCCACCCATAACCTTAACCTAAATTTGACTTAGTTATTCTCTAGTTCTTGTCATGGGTGACTTACTTCAGCATGGATATCTTCTCTGATTGTGAACACCTTTCCTTACAAAAAAACACCTTTTCTTCTCATGGCTATCTTTCCTAGTCATGTATATATTTGTACCTTTATATAAATATAATAATACATGTTGTATGTGTATATATATTATATATATTGCTTTTGTATAACACAGATGTAACATATAATGAAATAAATTATAACATGCATTTTATACCATATATGTTTATATATTACTGTATGGTGCATGCATTATATACATATGCATGTTATATATAACATTATATATGTATTGTATATATGTAATATACACAATATGAATATACAAGATGCATAATATAATGTTATATAATATGTGTATATTAAAGAACACATATATTTATATATACAATCATATATTATATACAAAATGTTATATATTATATGCATATATGCTGTGTAACATGTACATAGCATCTATGCTGTACATATACACATATTAAATATGTAGCTAAACTGTATAGTATGTTCTTTGTCATACTGCCATGTAGACCTTCTTTGAGAGAAGGCATGCTGGGATATTTGCAAACTAGGCAATTTATTGATGTTTGAACCACACTCCACTTGAATATTAAATTACTAATTCAAGGAAGAAATGCTGTGATTGAGAAGGGAAAGATTACTGTTTGGGTGGGAGAGACCTCAGGGCGAAGCTATTCATTGGAGAACATTCCCCTGGAAGGTATGTATCTTATGATAGTTTTTCTGCCAGAGAGTGAAGTGAACACAAAGTAAACCCAAAAATAATTGTCAACGCTGTGGTTATCTATAGTTCAATGATATTTCATAAAAAATACAGGTACAAAAAATCTGTATGTGCCTGTGAAAATATCCTTTTTGAACAGGTAAATAAGTTGATTTAAAATCTAATTTCCTGGGGAAATATGGGTTACAGTACAAAGTGTCTGATCAGCTAAATAGTTCAAGCAACTTTATGCATGTGTGTTACAAATGGATCTTTGACAGGATTAGATAAGAAGCCTGAGACAAATGCAGGAATAAAGGAATTGTTTCTCTGAACTTGTGGAGAAAAAGTCTTAAATATGGTTTTACAAGTCATTATTATGTATCTCTGTGAGAAGGCCCGAGAAATCAATGGCAATACTCATTTAGCCCAAGGAATTTCAATCCGTCCAATACCATAAAGGTTGAGGGAAGCAAATGAAGTTGTCTAGATTACTAGTTAATAAGACTGGCCAAGCAGTTTTGGGAAGCTTTCGAACGTATGAATAGACCCTATTCCCGTCCTGCTAAATCTTAATCTCAACTCTGTAATGAGAGAGTAGCAAAATAGAAGTGTGTATGTATATTACAGCTCCCCTGGCTATTCCGATGCTGTCTTCTGAGAATAAATGTTTACAGCGCACCTGGTGAAATGAGGAAGTGGAAGCATATCATCAGTCACCCCACACTCTTTCCCTTATTAAGGGCCCTCAGAGCCATAATTCATTTTTTGGTGTTATGCATAGGCAGAGGTGCTTTGGAAGATTTTACATGGGGGAGATGCTGGGCTACTGGAAAAAGTGGGTTCATGGGAGGAAGAGGAGCTGAGACAAGACAGAATCACTGAAGCAGAGGAGATGGCCCTCTTTAAACACATGCGGGTCCCTGCCTTCCCAGTCCAGCTCCAGAGGGATGCCAAGGCATTGAACCGAGGTTTGCAGCACCTGGATTGGTACCTGGATTGGTACGTCTGTTGGCTGTGGCCTCTCTGTTCTACACTGGGCAGCGTTCTTCGTTTCTTTGTTCTCAGCCTGCTGCGCTGGCCCACAGGGTGCAAGCTCGAGTCCTGATACCCTGGCCACTGCAAAACCCAAAACTGTAATTCACCAGAGAGCCTGGCACATGTGCTCATTTTGGTCCTTAATTTTTATTTTCATCTTAATTCTCCATTCACTTTCCCTGCTGGACTATGAGATACGATTGTGCTTTTTTTTTTTTTTTTTTTTTAAAGTTCCCTGCTATGATATCTGTGATCTTCCAATGGCTGTGGACACCAATGCTTTGGCATTCTCTGTTTAAAGGAACTAATTGATAATATGAAAATGAATCCAATGAAAACCAGTTAAAGTTGAAACTAAAAAAAATGTTTATGGGCACTGAATAGAATCCTATTGGAATGGATCCTGTGGACTTAGTTGGCAAGAGTTGAGTTTCCAGAACGCAAGGTCATTGCAAACTAATGGATATAATTTAAAAGGTTTAATACATGAGTAAGAATCATTAACAGAGTTGGCAAAATTATGTCAGCTAAATTAATGCCCCTTAAAAATAAATTTAAAAGTTCACTTGGATGAAAGGAACATTTTCTTTTATTTTTATATGTGGCTTCTGTAATTATTTGCCTTGAAAATTCAGTGTGCTTCAAGTTTCAAATCCACTTTTGCTACAATTTCCCTATTTATTAATATGAGTTGATTTCACTGTGATCTTAATATTCTTTTGAGAATTATTATGCAACTTGCAGTTTTGGAGACTTGTATAAGTATCATTCACATTTTTGGTAATTAAAATATAATTGTCAAATTGGTTCAAGTAAAGCATTGAGTATCTTGATTGTGGTGATAGTTTTAAATTGCACACTTTAAATATGTGCACTTTGTTATATATCAGTTATTCTCACACTGTTACAAGAATTTCATTTAATCTATTTCTTCGTACCTTCAAGGTGGCTGTTAGATAATTTAAAATGAACTATGTGGCTCACATTACATTTCTATTGAAAAGTGCTGACTTAGTCGTAGCTACCATCTTGCAGGACATAACAGGGGTCAAAAAATTCTGTTATACAACACCACCAGGATTCAGTCAACTATATCCAAAGTGGAGAAAGCGTAGCACAAATGATGGGGCCTTTTCAACTAATACATGGCAAAACATATAGCTAAAAACGGGACTTAGGAAAAATAGCAACAATGGAAAATACGCCTTTTTTTAGAGCTGGATTTTACATTTCTCTTTAAAGAGTTGTTTAGTTCTCTTTAAGAGAGTGAGTTCTCTTTCTTTCCTTTCCTCTGTCTTTAACTACCTCCCTCTCTTCTTTTTTTGGGCTTTTCTTGTGATATATTACTCCAACCAGATCCAGAAGCTAATAGTTTTGGCATAGTCATTGACTTTGTCTCTCTGCCTCCTTTTTCATACCCCATCAAAAATCAGTCTTAAATTCTGCTTTGTGTTTGTGTTTGGATTTGGCTTTTCCTCTCCATGGCTATGCTAGCAGTCTCCTAACTGGTCTTACAACTGCTTTCGAACCCATACCACTCTCAGGTTTATTTCTAAAACACAAATCCTAATCTTTCCATGCCCTGGACCCTTACCCTCACTGATTGCCCACAGTTGACAGGGTAACTCCTTGTCAATTTGCAAAGCTGTTCACTAGCTGAGCCCACTTGTCTCTCTAATCTCATGTATGGTCATGTCCCATGATCCATTCCAAAATGACAGTATCAGCTGAGCATGTGTTAAGTTCTTTGCCTACCATATCAATTTAATCCGTACAAGAATCCTAGAAGGTAGATAGCAATCATAATCTCTGTTTTACAGAGGGAGAAACAGGTGCATGCTTATTAAATTGGTTACTCGAGATGAAAACCATGGCTAGATAGTCAGGGACAACTTAACTATTGTACTACTCTGCCAATGCCTACCTAACATTGAGTGGAATTCCTCCACACCCTGCTGTCTCTCTCTTCCTCTCTTCTTTTCTTCCATTATTTTCTTGGACTTCATTACAGAAGTTAAATTAATTATACCACTTACCACCAGTGAGTGCCTCAGCAGGAAACATCGATCACTGAAAGTAGGTAATCTGTAGGGAACTTAATAAGTGGATTATTTCCACAATGTAGGCAGGATGAAGGGAAACAGCATAAGCATGTGGTATCCCACTGGGTGGTATCTGAAGGGGCAAAGGGTAGAGGATGGGAGCACTCACGTGGTCTCAGAGAAGGTGAGTGTGTAGACAGAGGTGCCTGCCAGGACCTGTGTTTTCCTGAAGAGGGAATTGCCACCTCAAGGACTTCATAGGCAGGTGACTTGGGAACAAACACCCGAGCTCTCTTTTCCACTCTCCTTCTCCTGTTGGTGCCTCTCATTGACTTCATTTAAGCAGAAGCCAGAGGCAAGGAGGCCACTCTCAGCTCAGGCTCCTGTGGTGAGTGGAGAATGTGTATGAAGGGTTTTTAAAACATGAAAATATCCCTATAAAATAGATAACACATTTTGTGTGTTATGAATTCATACAAATAGTATTGTGCTACAAATTTGTGATGTTTACCACCTTTTTCTTCCAACAATATGTCTGTGAGGATATTACATACCTATTGTTCAGTACTCCTAGGTACCACGTAGTACTCCATACTGGTGATCTACCACTTTTACCAACGTATCTCCTGGAGATGGACCCACAGATTGCTTTCAGGAACCAGATGCCACGTGGGGTAGTATACTAAGTCTTCGCACGTATCTTCTATTGATTTAATGGGTTTGCTGAGTCAGAAGGTTTTCACAATTTTACTTTCATTAAGTACTGCCAGACTGTTCTCCAAAGTGTCTATTTGAATTTATACTCTCTTCACCAGTACATGAGGATTTCCGTTTTCTCACATTCTGGATAACTTTTGGCATACTCCATTCTTTAAATTTGGTATTCTGTTGGGTGAAAATTAATATGTTGACATCTGAATTTGCATCTCTATCTATATGAGTAAATGTTAGAATCTTTTCAAATTATTTTTCAACCATTAGGATCCCATCTATAAATTGTCTTTTTATGGTCAGATTCAGTAAATAGTTCAAATGAATGATAGAGCACTGTAGATGTGGTTTTATCACAGCTTTTTTTTTTTTTAAAGATTTTATTTATTTATTCTACAGAGATAGAGACAGCCAGAGAGAGAGGAACACAAGCAGGGGAGTGGGAGAGGGAAGCAGGCTCATAGTGGAAGAGCCTGATGTGGGGCTCGATCCCATAACTCCGGGATCACGCCCTGAGCCGAAGGCAGACGCTTAACCACTGTGCCACCCAGGCGCCCCTATCACAGCTTTTTGAAAAGCCCCTTGCTCTTGACCACTTAGTAGACACCGATAAATGCTCATTTAATAAAGAGCAGTGTACTGTACTTATTTTTTGTATGTAGAATTCCTGCCATATGTCTTTTGAATAGGCTCTGATTCTTTCATCAGTCAGTAAGGCTTTTAAAGTAACCAGACTGAACAACTTGTTCTTTAACTCCTTAGTACATTCTATGCTTATGGATTCTTTTTTTAGAAAGGCCCACCTTCAGTACCTCTATTCTCCCAGACAGCATTGAATTTTAGAAGAAATTCTTAACATAGGGCTTCTTGGGAAGACAACAGATCCTGAAAAGGTCTAGAATTTTGAAGGCCAAGAACATCTCTTCTCTCACTTTTATTTTAAAAAAGAAAAAGAGGAACAACAAATTCACTTTATAAAATGAAATAAGCTAAAATGTGAAAGCCTTATAAAGCATAGTAAATAATACACTGGAGGGTATTTGGATGTGATGTAGTGTGAGGTGAATTCTAGGTTCCTGGGATTCAACTCTGTCAGGATTTGGACTGTATAATCTAAGGTCCCTGGAATTTGAGGTGCAGAGATTGAACCAGGCCATTACAGAGAAATGGTGCGTTGAATCCTGGAGCAGGAGCAAGGGCACAGACCAAATGCCCTGAAAGACCTCGGAAACTGGGCCTATAGACCGTGAACTCAGCAATCTTCAACAAATGCATTAAATAGGAGTGAGCAAAAATGTCTTAAAGGTGAAAATCCCCGGCCAGAGAATGTAATGTAATAATGTATCTGAGGAAAGCCTGCGTCCACTCTTGGGGTAGGTGGCAGTTGGTTAATTTAGGAAAAAAGAAGATATACCTGAAAAATATTTTCTAAGTAGAAATAGGCATGACTGATCCAATCATAGTGGCATATATATCCTTCTTCTTTAATATTCTTAATTTAAAAATTTTAAAATTTTTAATTGAAATATAGTTAGCATCTAATGTTATAATAGTTTCAGGTGTACAACATAGTGATTTGATAGTTATATAGATTATAAAATGTTCACTGTGGTAAGTGTAGTTACCCTCTGTCACCACACAAAATTACTACATTATTATTGAATATTCCCTATGCTGTACTTTTCATACTCATGACATTTCTTTTGCAACTAGAATTGTGTACCTTTTAATCCTCTTCATCTATTTTGCCTATCCCCCCACACCCTCCCCTCTGGCAGCCACCAGTTCCTTCTTGGTATCTCTGAGCCTATTTCTTTCCTTTTTGTTTATTTAGTTTCGTTATTTGTCTTTCTCTGACTTGTTTCACTTCACATAGGACCCTCTAGGTCATCCATGTTGTCACAAATGGCAAGATTTCATTCTTTTCTTAGGTCTCCTGCTTTATCTCTTCTCTTGATTATATATAATATTTATTTTATATGGCTGAATCATTGGTTTTGATTCCAGAAATACCAAGGCAACTTTTCTAAGATTTGATCTCTTCCTAAATTTGCTCAATGAGGGACACTATGTATAACAGACAACATTTCTGTACATTCCCTTTCCTCAAATGACATATTATAAATATGCATTGAGGGCCTGTTATGGTCCCAATATTGTGCCAGGGACAGAGATTCAAAATAGTTATGGCCCTGCCTTAATGGAATTTTAATCTGGTGAGGGAGAGAAATATTAGACATATAATCATACAAGTGAAAATATAAAATGTGCATGAATACATGAGGGAGAAATGCAGGATGCTAGCACCGCAAATATCCTAGCCTAAGGTGTCAGGAATGACTACCTCGAGGAAATGATCTTTGAATCGATATTCTAAATTTAATAAACTTTAATGGATAAAATCGAGGTAACTTTAATGGAAGAATATTTAATGCACAGTTGGAACCACCCTGGAGATTTAGCATAGAACATTAAATAGTCTGAATTCACCAATAAAATGTGTATCTTTATAGGGTGTATCTGAGTTGACAACCATCATTCCAAGAGAAGAATTCTTCAAGCCCATATCCTTTTGCATTCAAAATCTGAAAAAGCGTAAGTAAAAAAAAAGATAACCAGGTTCCTGGGTAATTTCATGTGACACTGTCCTTCAACCTTTCACCCACCTTCCACCTAAGAGATACAAAAACATCAGCTCCTTGCTTTTCCTTTTGAGGCAACTTAATGTCATTCAGCAGGTTGAATGACTCTCTTCTATAATATCAGGGCCCCTCTTCACAGAGCAAGTCATCTTTATAGCCCTCCTTTACCTCCTAGAAGTTATAAGATGGAGCTTATAATAACCCCAATTATAACTGATGGTTACTAGTAACAGCCTCATGTTGCTTCTTACCTTAATTCTGACTTTCCCACTGAAACTCATTAAATAATAATTGCTTATATTAAAGCACTGAGGACATTTTTAATAAAAAGTAGCATTTAAGGTCAGTCATGGAGGTCTTTGGACATCCTTAAAATTAACAAGGAGCACAGCTGACAGCCCGAATTAGCACCTTGGGCTTGGAGTGCCCGACCCTGCCATGTGCACTGATTTACTTCATGCGCCTGGCAGGCATTCCTAAGAGGGAATCTGTACCATGCTTCTCTAGCAAGTACCATGAACTCTATAATGAAGTTTGTAATGGAAGGGTAGGAAGCTTTTGGGATTGAAGCTGGATTTTCCTTCTAATCTATTTCAATATGCCTGAAATTACATGTGATTCTTTTCTTCCAGATGCATCTCTGCCTTGGTTTACCACTTTATATTTATTTACTTATTTTTGGAGCATTAAATTTTTACTAGTTTGAGAGACCTACTGAGAGCAGTAGGTAGTTTTACTAGGATAAAAGGTATGAGAAACGTTTAGACTCAGAAGTGCTCTCTTTGCCATCAAGAGGCTTAAAGTCTAGTGGGATATATGAGAATGGGTACACATGATTACAGATCAATATAGACCAATAAGACAAAAGGGGGATGTGTATACTAAACATAGACTGGGCTACATCTGTTTGCCTTTTTAGTTAGACATGGTATGAGGGAGTAAAGGAGGCATTCTAAACCTTGACCAAATAATCTGGTAAAAAGTTTTCTTAATAGATGCTGTATTTGGCATGAGGATCCTACCCAAGACTGGGGAAAAGTAAAAATGAACTAATTGTGATCATAGCTTTCACTTGTGGATCACTTTCCAGCTTAGAAAACTCTTAATACAATACATTTCTTTTCAAAAAATAAGCTTTATTTTTTAGAATAGCTTTAAATATACAGAGAAGATACAGGGATTGTACAGAGTTCCCATATACTTCATACCAAGTTTCCTCCATCATTAAAATCATGGCATATTTGTTACAATTAATGAACTGATATTAACACATTATCTTTCACTTGTCTACAGTTTGTTTGGGTTTCCTTTAGTTTTCATCTGGTGTTCTGTAAAGGATCCTATCCAGGATACCACACGACATTTAGTCATTATGTTTCTTTGGGCTTCTCTTGACTGTGACAGTTTCTCAGACTCTTGTTTCTTGATTACCTTGACAGTTTTGAGGAGTGTTGGTCAGGTGTAGTGTAGGATGTCCCTCTATTGGGGTTTGTCTGATGCTTCTCCCGAGGATTAAATTGGGGTGATGGGTTTTGAAGAGAGAGAATGTGGGGGTAAACTGTCATCTTCATCAAATCATGTCAAGATGTCGATGATCAACATGACTTATTACTTTTGATGTTGACCTTGGTTACCTGGCCCAGGTGGTGTTTGTCAGGTTTCCCCCCATACAGTTACCCTCCCCCTGCCCCTTTCCTTCTTACACTCTTAGAAGGAAGTCACTACACGGAGTTGGGCCCCACCTCCTTGAAGGAAGACTACCTACAAAAATTACTTGAAATTATTCTTCGTGAGTGATTTATCTCTTCCCCTACTTGTTTTTTGTTTAATCACTAATTGTATTAGTGTGGACTCATGGACATTGATTTCATACTTTTATTTATAGCGCAGCACACTTTATTTTTTTGTTCTGTAAGTTTCTTTGAAAAATATTTAATATTCAGGAGCACCCATTAGGCAGTAAGTGAAAGGTTGGGTCAGAGAGGTTAAGTGAGTTGCTGAAGGACACACATTCAGAACTGCACCCAAATTATGCTACTCACAGGCATTGCTCATTGTTTGGCAGCAGGAAGCCTCCAAAGTAGTGGAGAAATTGGCCAATAAAGGAACAATTGCAGGACCGGGTATTGTAGGATGAAGACGAAATACATGTTCTAGTAACTGTTTAATTCAATAAATATTAAGCACCAATTACAAGTGCTGGCATTTTAGGAGAACTTTAATGTCTTCAGACCTCTGAAACTGTATTAATTTTCCTGAAATACATAAAGAAGAACAGGATGACTTATTAAGGCCGAGAATTAAAGAGAAGCAATTTAGGCTGGAAGGTAGGTAGCATCTCCCTCTCTGAAGGCCTGAGCCAACATTGCAGCATTTTGGAATCATTACTGTTTTGTCCAATTTATAAAATTATAATCTTTGCCCCTTTGGCTCTATGATTCATGTTTTTAAAATTTCACTCTGAGCCCCGTAGTAAATATAAGACTTATTTGGTTGGAAATAGTTCCATGTTTCTAGTCTTCCAAATTATGTTGTATTTCTTCTTCTATTAAAATGGGTATTTATAGAAAAATTAACTTTTGAATCGCTGATGTATTGCATTTGAATTTTACATCCATTTTCATTGTAGTTCAATAAACACTTTTTTAAGCAACCATAAGTTTAAATTCTTGGTTTTGTTATCATGTTATTTTGGTTAGTGAATTTATTATTTTAAAAAAGATTTTAAAAATTCAAACAAGAAGGGCACCTGGGTGGCTCTGGGGCGCCTGGGTGGCTCAGTTGTTAAGCGTCTGCCTTCGGCTCAGGGCGTGATCCTGGAGTCCTGGCATCGAGCCCCACATCAGGCTCTTCCACTGGGAGCCTGCTTCTTCCTCTCCCACTCCCCCAGCTTGTGTTCCCTCTCTCGCTGTCAAACAAATAAATAAAATCTTTAAAAAAAAAATTCAAACAAGAAAGTTTAATTTCATAATGATTCTAAAACACATAAAGTAGTTACAATGTAAATGCGGAATTAAGGAATATTATCATTTCATGCTTTATGTATTACTATTTTGGCATCTAATGTATAATAATTTAAAAGTTATCTTATCCAAAGTATTGCAAGTTAATCTATCTTTATTTTATGCATCCCTTGATTCTATCCAATATTATCCTAGTGCCAAATCTTTGTAAGTTTTGAATTCTGACTCACATTTCAAAATTGTTTCTTTGGGAAAAGAAAAACCACTCCTGAGATGGTTAAACAGGTTTCAGGTTTAACCTTGCAAAGCTATCTTTGGGCTGTGAGTCTAGAATTATATTTTAAGAAATATGGTATTGACTACTGTACCTTTTATTCTATAAATCAGTAGACACTATGTTAGGAAGAAGTATTTGGAGAAATGACATTGTGTCAATTTCAGAACATACTCTTAATTATTGAATCTGAAAATTAACTAATGTTTGTTATTGTATTGCCATAAAGTCCCCCCATTAAAATATTAATTACTATGTAATTTGCTCATGCAGTGTGATGCATAGGCTATTCTGAGTAGATACCTACTAATTATGTATTTAGTACCTTACTAAAGATGACATCCATTTGTTCCATCTTTAGTATTTGAATTTATAATGTTCAAAACAATGTCAGAAATTTGCTAAGTTAACTTTGGTACTAACACACACACACACACACACACACACACACACACTCATAGATTGATAGAATCTGGGGTTAAGAGACTCTCTCCCTCTCAATATGGGAGTCCCTGGTGCAGTGTCACTGGCCCGTCAGCACTTCTCTGTGCTCTGCTGGAGCACCTCACACAGTAGAAACATTTTATTTTTAGAGGCAGCCTATTCCAGTATTGGGCAGCTCTAAATGGTTAGAAAGCCAGTGTCTGCGTCTATTTAATCTTTTCTCGTTGATCGCCTGTTAATCAGCTATCTCCCCAAGAATGCTGCATTATAGAGACAGTGACTTACAGTTATCTTACAATAACATACCTTTATTTTTACATTTATGTGTCTGCAGAGGAACCTTATTCAGCCTATCTGCGCTGGGCTGAGCCTTGCTCCAGACTCAGGTTAGATTAGGTCTGTTTCACACTTGTGCATTCTGGGGCCCAGGCAGAAGGGGCAGCATCTGTCAGGCTCATGTTCTCAGTGATGGCTGGAGCATGACAAACAAGCCAAAGAATGCAGGCACGTTTAAGGTCTCTGCTTGCATCAGTTCACTGACAGTCCATTGTGAAAGCACATCATATGGCCCAACTAAGCATGAGTGGAGTAAGGATGGGCATTCTGTCCACAGTGGGAGCAAGGGGGCAGGAACATTTGCTGGACAATAATTAAAAAAATCATGCCTCTTAAATCTGATCTCTGCATGAAAGCAGGTCATTCTAAGCATCCCCTCATTTTGCAAATGAAGTGACTGAGAATCAGAAAGATTAAATATCTCGCCTCGGGTTACGTTCAGCACAAAAGCTAGGAAGTTAATTGAGATCTGAGTCCAAAGCTGCTTTTCTTTGGACTTTGTTCTTTTCCTTGTGCCCACTGCCTCACCCTCATCCAGCGTCTTTCTCTCTTTCTCTCTATTTACATACATTAATGTTGGAAGACAGTGTCATACTTCCCTAAAGATTTCTCTTTTCAAGCTTTAGTGTTCTACCTTCAACATCCTTTTTTTTTTCCATGTGAACTCAGGCTCCTAGCATGTATAATCACCATTATCTTCTACTCACAAGCATGTTAAAGTCTGTTACTACAACTAGACAAAATATTGAGAATAACTTCATAGAGATAGTAATTCAGTGTATGTTTTGACCAGTTTAGGATTCAGTAAGACTCTGTAAGTGACATCTTGAAAACTCTGGGAGATGTGTGTGGTGGAGAAATACAGATACTTAAACTATCAAGACCATCAGTTCTTTCTAAATTTTACTTGGGTTTATGGGGCACCTGGGTGGCTTAGTCAGTTAAGCCTCTGCCTTTGGCTCAGGTCATGATCCTGGGGTCTTGAGATGGAACCCTGAGCCCTGTGTCTGGCTCCCTTTTCAGTGGGATTGTGCTTCTCCCTCTCCCTCTGCCCCTAATCCTCCCTCATGCTCTCTCTCACTCTCTTGTGTGTGCTTTCTCTCTCAATAAATACATAAAATCTAAAAAAATTTTTTACTTGGATTCTTAAAAATTTTAAGTTTTTAAAGGTACTAATTTTATTTATCTTAATTTTAAATTAATTTTTTAAGTTTTTACTTTAATCCAGTTAACATACAGTGTTACAGTAGTTTCAGGTATACAATATAGTGATTCAACATTTCCATATAAATACCAGGTGCTCATCACAACAAGTGCCCTCCTTAATCTCTATCACCTATTTGACCCATCCCGTCACCCCTCCTCCCTCTGGTAACCATCAATTTTTTCTCTATAATTAAGGGTCTGTTTCTTAATTTGTCTCTCTCTCTTTTCCGTTTGCTAATTTACTTTTTTTAAATCTACGTAAGAGTGAAATTATACAGTATTTGTCTTTCATGGACTTATTTCACTTAGCATTATACTCTCTAGCTCCATGCACGTCATTGCAAGTGGCAAGATTTCATTCCTTTTATGATTGAATAATATTCCATTGTCTATATACACCCCATTGTGTATATATATATATATATATATTTATATATATGTACACACCTTTTTCTTTATCCATTCATCAATCAGTGGACACTTGGGCAGTGTCTGTATCTTAGCTATTGTAAGTAATGCTGGCATAAACATTGGGGTGCATGTATCCCTTTGAATTAGTGTTCTTGTATTCTTTGGGTAAATACCCAGTAGTGCAATTGCTGGATCATAGTTTTAACTTTTTGAGGAACCTCAATACTGTTTTCCACAGTGGCTGACCAGTTTGCATTCCCACCAAAAGTGCATAAGAGTTCCTTTTTCTCCACATCCTAGCCAACACCTGTTGTGACTTGTATTGTTGACTTTAGCCACTCTGACAGGTGTGAGGTGATCTCTCATTATAGTTTTGATCTGCATTTCCCTGATGATAAGTGATGTCTGTTGGCTATCTGGATGTCTTCTTTGGAGAAACGGCTCTTCATGTCTTCTTGCCCATTTTTTAATTGGATTATTTGGTTTTTGGGTGTTTGGATTATTTGGTTTCTGGGTGTTGAGATTTATAAGTACTTTATATATTTTGGATACTAATCCTTTATTGGATATGTCATTTACAAATATCTTCTCTCATTCCATAGATTGCCTTTTAGTTTTGTTGATTGTTCCCTTCACTGTGCAGAAGCTAAAAAGTACTAATTTTAAAGTGTTTGTGGTAGCTTGTAGGGATGTTAGTGGATTTCTTTCTTCTAGTGATTTTAATGGTTTCAGGATTTTTTTTCTTTTTATTCACGAAACAGAAGACAGTATTTCTTATTTGGAAAAGAGGGAAACGTACCTTAATACTTTAAGCCTCACAATGCTTCCATGCAGTCAAATTGGGCCTTCTGGTATAATCTGAATCTGGTCAATGTTATGAAAATCAACCATTACATGACACAAATCCTCTTTATCTGGACCAGACCTAAACCATGAAAAGGATAACTTGTATCTCTGTTAAATAATCTTAAGAGATGTAACCTTTAGTTGGATACAAATTCATATCAATTGCATACCATTTTATTTCTTCTTAAAATGAATATGTCTATAAATATTCATATTTTCAATTTTTATATTAATGTATTCAACATATATGTTTATCTCATCTACTAAAAACTAAGTACTCCTTAAGCCCTATGAGAGAGTAAAGGAGAGTAAAGATACTTCTGTCCTCAAAACAGCTACAAATTATTCTCAGTGGTAAAATAATTCTGACAGATGAAGTTGCAGAGAAAATTGCAAAGATGTAAGGAAAAGGACCAGAGTGTGGGTTTGCCAGAGCACCCCTGTATGACCCTAGGCAAGGCACTTTTCTCATTGAATTTTACTTTCTTCATTTGGAAAAAAAAAATACTGGAAACCCTTTTAGTATTTTCTAGAAATAAAATAAATTAATGAATGAAACATCTTTACAAAATATCTGTCTTGTGAATGGTCAGTAAGTATTAGCTTTTTTTCTATAAGCAACATAACTTATATGTCCTCTGAAATAAAAAGCTATGGAATAGACATTAAAAATGTTCAATTATCGGCAAGGCTTGATCTTTCTTAGCACATCTTTACATTCTTTTCTTAAAGATTTTATTTTATTTTACTTATAAGATTTTATTCATTTGAGAGAGGGAGAGAGAGAGACAGGATGAGCAGGGGGAGGGGCAACGGGGGAGGAAGAAGCAGACTCCTTGCTGAGCGGGTTGCCTGATGTGGGGCTTGATCCCAGGACCCTGAGATCATGACCTGAGCTGAAGTCAGACGCTTAACTGACTGAGCCACCCAGGCACCACAGTGAATCCTTACCTTCTTAATATTTATATAAAAAAGAAGTTCTTTAAATTTCACCTTAAATATAAATATAACTATATGAGTTCTTGGATTCATACCTTAAAAAGAGTTGGCATGAAAAAATAGCTATACTTCTTGTGCCATGTATTTTAGTGAAATACACACAACCTTTTCTTTTACAATATTTCATAAAACATGACAAAATCAGAACTGGCATTGGGATATTTACTCTTATTACACATTTACAAAATTGCAAGAAAAAATAAAAATAAGTGTTCCCCAAATATCCATCTTATCTCTTTAAAATATTTTGTATGTTAGAAAAAGACTTCTTTGAATCCTAAAATGATTACTGAAAAAAAGAAGCGAAATCATTGGTTTGATTAAAAAAAAAAAACCCCAATTGAAGCATATGTAAGCAATTAAACTAGGAAATAGAAGAAATATGATGAGGGATCCCTGGGTGGCTCAGTCAGTTAAGCTTCTGCCTCTGGCTCAGGTCATGATCCCAGGGTCCTGGGATTGAGCCCAGCATTAGGCTCCTTGCTTGGCAGGGAGCCTACTTCTCTCTGCCTGCTGCTCCTCTTTCTTGCCTCTCCCTCTCTCACTCTTTCTTTCTGACAAAAAAATAAATAAAATCTTTAAAAAAAAAGAAAAAGAAGAAATATGATGGTTTTTAAAAAGCTTTAGACCAAAAGTTAGATGCTTCATTGCTAAATGTAGATGTGCAACTTACTAGCCATATATCCTTTTTTAAGCTATTTGGTCCTTTGCATACTCAATTTCTTAATCTATTAAGTAGAAATGACATTTCTGATGCTAACCGTGCAAGGCCTTTGTAAATTTCAGTTGCGGGAAGGCACGTGAAACCACTTAGCAAACTCTAGAGTGCTATATTGGTGAAGGCATTGTTTTCACCGCCATCATCTTTATCAGGGTAGTAAGTAAATCAAGAGGTTTGCTCCCTACATTCACTGATAAGTACATACATATTATAAATTGTGTCTTCCAGGAAGGATGTTTCTTCTAATAACTTAAAGATATTTTAATCTCCTATACCTGTTGTCTGTGTCAATGAATATATTTGCATTTTCTAACTGACATAAACTGTGAAAATGGGTGACAAGATGTATATTGCCAGAGGACGTTTAATCCCCATAGAATGTTAACTCAGGAGTTGATTTTATGTGATCATAATGACCATCTTCTAACTTCTTTGGAGACCAGGTCACTGGAGCTTAAGAAAAGATACTTACATTTTCTCCAAATAAATGTATTTTGCCTCTATTAAAACTCTGTTAACATTAAAATATGACACCTTAAAAATAAATTTCAGATGAGGTTTTGATCTGTGTGATTACAACATAAACGTCTCTGAATCTTAATTATTCTCTTCTTTTTAGTCTCGCGAGATCTCTGTAAATTAAAATCCGCATGGACTCATGTTTATCATTAAAATCTAACATTTTACTAAAGTGATACCGTAAGCTGGATCTTCAAAACCTCTGTTAAGTGTATTATTTCATTATTCATTAACCATCACAGGTTATTTTTCTCATTTTGCGTTGAGGAAGTTGAAGTTTAAAGATGTTTAACTGTCCTCTACCAGACATGAAGACTGATAGATCCGTTGTAAGAAAGACCTGAGTGTCTCCTCCAAGTATGCTAACTTTTCCCTCATGGTTCCTGTCCTGTGCAAGTTTTATTATATGATTTAATATATTTCTTCAACCTTAACTTCCAAGCCACTCAACAATTATTATCTTACTCTTCAATCATCTACTGAATCATTTAGTTTTAAAATTATGTTCTTATTTCCTGGACTTTTGAGCATTGAACTTGAATCTCCTTGAGTACTCTTACTATTTTTTTTTAGATCAAACATCCTCTGTCTCCTTGAGCAGCTGTATTTGGATAAAAATCCATTTTGTTTCTTTTTCCTTTCTCTAGATCCTTCTTTTTTTTTTTTCCTGTTTATGATTGACACTTAAAGCTCAGTTCTGGCTGTTAAGCAAAATCAGTGAAAATGATAGAGTTTCTGTGGGCTGGAATGTTATCAGTCTTCTGCTGAGGCATTAGGAAGAAGCCATTCTTTCTACCGTTGCCTTAATTACAAATTCTAAAGGGCTCCCATTCTCAGGATATAGAGGAGACCAGTTTATCTGTTCATCTTGCCCATTAGGTCCTCCAGGATCTATGTCACTCTTCCTTTAGAAGTTCCAGAGCCACTGAGAATCCGATTCTCTATATCATAAGTGGACTGATTCATTCTTGTTGGTTTTCACCCCCTGATCCCAAAGCTTCTTGAGGCCAAGTAGGAAAAAATCCTGTGCTTGTTGTTCTCCATACAGCATTGATGTTTGAAGCCATACTATCTCCAGGTCTGATGACTCAAGAAGTTCTTCCTAGGACAGACTGAGGATTGGTTAGCAGTTGGTGAGGAGGTCTGTTGGGATCCTGTCCATCAAAGACTTGCTACTGAGGCATTTGAAATGGCAGTGTACATTTATATGAGCATAGATCAAGAATCAGTGTCATTATGGGGGGAAAAAAGATATCTTTAAACTGTTTCCACACACAAGTGATTTATAGCTTAATTGCAAATTAAAAATAAGTGTTCACTCCTTGTGTGTTGGGTTACTCACCCCTCATGTTCAAGTGATACATAGTTCACTGGTCTTAATAAAAGAACACCACTTTCTTTTTTCTTTTATGGGCATGAGGTTTACCTCATGAGATCTTCATTGTTATATACTTTTTTCTTTTCTTTTCTTTTCTTTTCTTTTCTTTTCTTTTCTTTTCTTTTTAAGATTTTATTTATTTATTTGACAGAGAGAGAGGCAGGGAGAGAAGGAACACAAGCAGGGGGAGTGAAAGAGGGAGAAGCAGGCTTCTCACTGAACAGGGAGCCCGATGCAGGGCTTGATCCCAGAACGATGGGATCATGACCTGAGCCTAAGGCAGACGCTTAATGACTGAGCCACCCAGGCGCCCCAGTTATATACTTATTTCAAATTGCATGAATTCATGTGAAAATAGTTGGAATAAGCTTTACTAATTCTTTATTTTTTAAAGATTTAAAAGTTTATTTTAGAGGGATGTGTGGGTGGCTCAGTCAGTTAAGCATCTGCCTTTGGCTCAAGTCATGATTCCAGGGTCCTGGGATTGAGTCCTGCATCAGGCTCTCTGTTCAGTGGGGAAGCTGCTTCTCCCTCTGCCACTCCCCCTGCTCAAGCTCTCTCTCTCTCCCTCTGACAAATAAATAAATAAAATCTTTTTAAAAATTTTTTTATTTTAGAGAGAGAGGGCATGTGGGCAGGGGGAGGGGCAGATGGAGAGGGAGAGAGAATCTTCAAGCAGACTCCCCACTGAGTGTGGAACCTGACCTGGGGCTCAATCTCAGGACCCTGAGATCATGACCTGAGCCAAAGTCAAGAGTTGGCTACTTAACCGACTGAGCCACCCAGGTGCCCAAACTTCACCAATTCCGAACTACATGCAGCTCCTCACAAGAAGAGTATTATGTGATAGATGGACTCATTGGATGTTTTTGATTTTTGTATTTTTTGGTTGTGATAAAGGAGAGATCTGAATTCTGTGCACTCATAGGTAGCTTGTGTTGCCTACTTCCAAAAGTATGAGGGAGAATTGTTGATGCACGCTTTTGAGTTAAATGAACTATTTTATTCTAGTATACGTTTTTATGAATGTAATTATTACTCGTTGAAATTCTCAAGCATGTTTCAGTTACTGTTAGAACATTTTTACCTTAAAGGATAGTTCAAAAGACAAACAGTTTCACTGGATCTTTTTTTTTTTAAATTTTATTTATTTATTTATTTGAGAGAGAGAGAATGAGAGAGAGAGCTCACAAGCAGGGTGCAGGGTAGAGGGAGAAGAAGGATCCCCACTGAGCAGGGAGCCCCATGTGGGGCTCGATCTCACCTGGGATCATGGCCTGAGCCAAGGGCAGACCCTTAACTGACTGAGCCACCCAGGTGCCCCTCACTGGATCTTTATAGACTCTCTCTCTAGGTAAATCTTAAATTTACTTGCTTAACTTCTATGAAAACTAAATTTGTTATTGTCCCAAATGTCCTATGACACATGACTGATAACATAAATGATTTATTTTCTGTTTTAATTATAGTTGTAAAGGTTTGGATAAGTATTGTTTACATTGTGTATGCTATTCCTCTAGCATTTCCTATTTGCATTAATATTTAAGCTATTTTTTTCCCTTTTTAAATGATATCAGGAATTCAGGAAAAATGCTGCTTCTTTGCCAGTCAAGTAAAATGTAGCTTATTAATGTGGTATTTTTTCATGAAAGGATATATTTCGCCTTCTCAAAACGATAAATTTGATCATGCGGCAGTCTGGGCAGTTGGTTTTGATTTGGCATGTAGAAACTCTGTCAATTTTTGCCTTCACCATCTGCCAAATGTGGGTTATAACAAATGCTCCCCAGGCTTTCTCTATGTCTCAAAGCTCTGAGACATATGAATTTCTTCCAGAATTCCAGAAAATATTGTCACTGTTGAAACTGTCCATTTCTTCAACTGCAAGGAGCTCACATCACACTTTTTTTCAATATAAAATGATCTATCTAGGTGATAGCAAAGTTATTTTTCTATTTTTATTCATAAAATCCTTATGATCTTAGAGTGTTAGATAATACCGAGTTATCAATTCCAACACTTTTCATTTTTAAGGATAGTGAAATTGAGACAAAGAAAGATTATGTCTTTACTCCAATTTTACACAGCTAATTAGTGCTCAAAGTAAGAATAGATATTAGATTTGCTGACATCTAATTCATCATGCTACTGTGTTAACGTGAATACTTGGAAGGTGAAAGCAGTGATATTTTATCAGTGAAAGGAGAACTAAATAATCAGTGTCCTGAGAAATAAAAAATAACAATCATAAATGCTTTGACTGAATGCTTACTACATCTAAACTTTATTCATTTATTTTTTTAAAACAAGATTGTATTTATTTGTCAGAGAGAGGAGGGCGCACAACAGGGGGAGCAGCGGGCTCCCTGCCAAGTAAGGAGCCCGAAGTGGGACTTGATCCTCCAACCCTAAGATTGGGATCTGAGCTGAGGGCAGATACTTAACTGACTGAGCCACCCAGGCATCCCTTTATCTAGGCTTTAAAAGAGATATCTAAATGAGTCAGATGAGCCCTCCTAAACCTTTAAAGGCAGATATAATTTTCCCATTTTCCTGTTGACACCACGGAGACTTAGAGAATCATGACCGGACAGTGGCAATGCTGTTACTGAAGAGTGCAAACTTTATTAATAACATTTAATTCCTTGAGGCAATCTATGAACATAGGTAGTGTGGCAAGGGTAGCCACCAGTAAATATATCACCTAGAACTGCTCTTTCCCTTGTTGTATTATGAGAATAATTGGAACTGGATTGATCTCAAGAAGGTTTTAGAGTCTAGAGAAAGATTTCCACCAGAAACACCATTTTAGACTTAAATATCTTCACAATGATTAGACTTTTCTTATAGCAAACTACTTTTATTGTTTGTCTTTATTCAACTACCATGTGTTATATACTATATGATGCCATGAAAACTGAATCAGTACACAGAACAGTTTTATTAGCCTCTCTTCTCACAGAGTTTCTGAGGAAGCATGGGAAGTTCTATAAAGTAAATATTGGTGTTGTATTAAATGATGCAAAGGACTGATGGGAACGTGGAGGGAGACTTCTTTTATGAGTGAGAATGGAAGAAAAGGAACCAGTCTTTCACAGTGGGGGAGGCATTCCACCCAGGAGAAATAACTCCCACGTAGGCATGGAATTGGGAAAGATCTTGGCCTGTTCAACAAATTAGAGTTCGCTGTGGCTATTGCTTAGGAATGAAGGATGATAGTTTAGAATAGGGTGAGAGATAGGCAGGTGCGTGGCATAATACATCCTTTGTCTTGTTGATGTTTTATCAGTGACTCCCAAGGGATGCCTGACCTGGGAAGCGGAGTGATGGAATCAGGTAGTTTGATGCCACTGCCGTTGTGTAGGCCACACAATCATGCAGTTTGGACTGAGATCTCATAAAGCAGTTTTGGGTGGATATTGAATGTGTTCCTGGAGTCAAATATATAAGACTTGTTGATAGATTTTATTTGATAAGTGATAATACAGAAGGAATCAAGGGGAAACTCCTAGGTGTTTTACTTTGTCAACTAAATGGTTGGGTCCATTAACTACGATGAAGATAATTTAGTTAGGAATACATTTTGGGGGAAGGGATGGTGAAAATAAAGTGCTATGTATCAGGAATGGTCATGTTGGTAAAGTTATTGCCTTCCAGATAGAGATATCAATAACTAGGTAGATAAATGAACCAGAGTTCAGGGGAGTCTGAATTGGATATGTACATTTATTATTTATTTATTTATTTATTTATTTTATTTATTTATTTTTTAAAGATTTTATTTATTTATTTGACAGAGAGAGAGACAGCCAGCGAGAGAGGGAACACAGGCAGGGAGTGGGAGAAAAAGAAGCAGGATCTCGGCAGAGAAGCCTGATGTGGGGCTCGATCCCAGCACCCTGGGATCACGCCCTGAGCTGAAGGCAGACGCTTAACGACTGAGCCACCCAGGTGCCCCTGGATATGTACATTTAGATGTCATTAGTTTATTGATGAGGTTCATATCAGTGAGAATGGAAGTAACCACCATGAGACTGTGTCTGTCAGAGTCCCAACAGCAATAGATAGCATGTCAGATTAAGAGGATTTACTTTCAAGGGGCTAATAACTGGTGTGTCACCACTCCTCATCCACAGGGACAGCAGACCAGCTGGTATGAATTATAACTACTCTCCAGGGATTCATTGAGTCTGAGGGGACTCTTGGGAAGGAGGCAGAGGACAAGTGCTCTGTCCTCATTCTTTTCCTTCCCTCCTATTTTCTGTTGATGCTGTCTAGTGGCCAAATACACCTGGAAGTCAGAGATGTAAATATTACAGGCTGTTGGTGTAATCATGTAGGTCAGTGTCCTAGCACCGTAAAGAGGGTGGAGAAGGCAGGGGAGAGATCTAAGGGAGCAAATAGATGATGCCGGGTACATAGAGCAAAGTATTTTAAAATCAAGAGTATAGAGCTCATTCTCTTTTTTCTTGCTTGCTTTCAATGGTCTATGAATATAAAGGAAATGTAGAAGATATCTATTTTGTTTTCTCCCCAGGGTATGATGAAAATTAAATTACTTTAGACCCTGGAAATCACCCTGAAAAATTTAAAGCCTTACATTGTCATTAGTATTGTTCTTTCTAAGGCCAGGTCTCCCATAGAGTGAAGGAAAACACAGCCTATGTTAGAAAAACAAATCCAATTTTGTGGAGGCTCAGTTCATTTCTTGGAAGATCAGATCCCTGGAAAAAAGGAGTTTGACAGCATTGAGTAAAAACTTAGGAAATTATTTTATGTAGCAACTGAAACTTGCTACTTTTGTCTCCTCCTCCCGTGTTTTATAAGCACTTCTATTATACTCATAATAAAAATGCTGCGATTAAAAAATAAACAGATAGAAATACAGATCTCAGAATGTATTTTGCTATAGTAAAAGTTAAGAAAGAAAGTTAAGGACTGAAATCATCTGTTATGTTTTCTGTTATAATTAAAATACAGGGGTAGAACATATGATTAGAAATGTTATGGAAATTATTTGTATGGAAATCATTGTAATAATCTGACACTGTTTTCATTTGATTTTCATCTCCCTAATAGTTGGAAATTAGCTGAAAAATTTTTAAAGGAACCCAATCAGAGAGAAAATCCCACGTGGCCAGAAAGTAAAATTTAAATGAATGCTATTGTCTTAAAGTGTAGTAATTAAATAGCAGGCCATATTCAGATATGTCGAATAGCTAAATGGCTCATACATTTGATTAGTAATTATGTATCAGACATAAAAGTCACCAACAGCATTTTTTAACAGAAATGATTTTAGTCTGTAATGTTTAGTAAGTTTTATAAGTTAAAGTGAATTTGTAAAGCTGCTATTTAGAAGGAGAAAGGTGATCAGTTTTTATTTCCTTAATTCTGTTTTTTTGAAGAGAAATATAGAGCCAAAAGCAAAACTTGAAATAATTAGAATGTGTATTTTCTCTTTATTTTTGTCTTTAATTTAGAGGTCTAAAAAGATCTGCTACTATCTTGGAAGTTATGTTATAGAACCCCTTAGTTAAACTCGTAGCCCTACACTCATGAAATACTGAGCCAGAAAATAAATGGCAAAGCCTATTTTTATTATAAGTTCAGAATATTTTTCAGAAAGAAGGCTAACATTTTTCCATTAATAGCTTTTACTAATTTTCTTTAAGAAAAAAAAAAAACACAAAAGACTATTGACGTATTAGTTTGCAATATTACTTTAAGTAACGTGCTTTATTGTTTGCTTCAAAGAAATCAGAACACTATAATATTTTTAGTTTTTCAATATCCATATGTTGTAAATGTTTGTCCAGCATTTTATTAAGGAGAGTGTTTATCAACTGGCATCCCTATAGTTGGCAATGATATTAATGACTCCAAAAATGTGAACAAATTTGAAGTGTTTCCATGAACATCAAAAGAATAATTATGCCTGGCATCATTTTAATATTAGGTATATTTTGTATCTTTGTTTCTTAAAGATTCACAACCCGCATATGGCATGAGGGAAAACAATCTCAGCCAGAATATTTGGCATACTGCATTTTCTTTAAAGACCAAAGCCTGTATAACGTATCTCAGTGTATATCCAGTTATCTCGTAAATCTGTTGTATGTTCTGATTTGACAAATAACATTTTCTTTTTTAGCTGGTTAAGATCATTTTTAAACTTGAAATAATCTCATTAAAAGTATTCATGCAGTACAGTGATACGTTCAGTGTGCCCATTGTCTGGATGGCTAAGGTGAGGTGAAGCTCTTTGCTTACAGTGAGCCCCAGTGTTTTAAGCTGCTTTTTTGCACATTCAAATGCAGAGGCAAGAAGTAAAACTCTTACAATTACATATCTGGCTGGCAAAGACACACCCAGTAGCTTTTCATCACTTACTTACCTTTAACAGTAAATGGATTAATGTGGTTTACTTTTACCAGGTACATAATAGGATTCCTTTGATTTCAGTGGACTCCCTGCTTTAAAATGTTGTTAATTCCTATTGGCGCCAACTCTCTTCTGTAAAAGACCAAGACAAAATCTTGAGGCACTGCAAAACTGCCTTGGTCACTCAGACTGCTGAGCAGATTTGCTTTGTACTCATCACAATTTCATCATGGAGATAAATGCCCTTTAAAAGCTTTTCTTAGCCTTCCCTAGTACAAGGCTGGTAAACTCTGAGAGACCCTTGATTCCTAAGCCCTTGGCAAAATTCTTTTGATTGACACTTTTCTTTTGATTGATACTTTTTTTTTCTGTGCCATATTTTCCTTTGATCCAGCTGGATAGATAGTCTCATCACAGAAATGTCCTTTAGTATTACATGTATCAGTTGCTATTTATTTAACAAGAGTGATAGGTATAAAGAACATACAGATTTAAAATTCTTATCTAGTTTATTTTACATTTTGCAGGCAGAAATTTTACTTAAAAAATTTTTTTTGCATAGACAGTAATCAAAACATAATTTAGGAGTTTGAGGAAAAAACATGGTATAACTAATGAGTCAAAGAATCCCTCTGAACCAATGTATGCAATTGAGGCAAAGCCCAAAACATAGCTACCTTAACTTTGTCCTTTGATTGAATTATCTAGATTACAAAACCTGATCTTTCTAAGTAACTGTTTATCTCAGACTTCACTTTGCTATTTTATAAATAGGTTCCTAGCATAGATAATTAACTTGTATTAAAAGAAATGTCAGTGCTAAGGCTGGTGTGGCAATGATCCACGGACAACCCTGGTCAGTGCACAGCCCTGGGTAGCTCTGATAACACTTTACTCGTACACATATATGATGAAGTGGGACTCCAAGATATAAAGTAGCAATGGCTAATTCAAGTCTTTTAAAGGCATCGCCCTCTAGAGCTTTAACAAAAACAGTGCAGTCAGCGTTATATCCCTATAGAACTCCCCCATTAAAGACAATGCAACCCTCACTGCTGTTTCATGTGTAGTTGTGAAAAAGGTGTGTGGGTTGTCTCATTTTCACACTTTCCAGGAGACAGTGATATTTTGTTAGCAAGAGTGAGAACAGTGAAATCAACAAAATGCCATGTTCCTGAGCTCATTTTAGTTATGGCTGTCCAACCTATAGCATGTATTTTTATTATGATTAAATGCATTCATTTAAAAAATGTGAAAATAACTATGGGTGTCATTCATCTTTATGTTCTTTTCCTTTATTACTGCTGTATTTTATATGAAATAATTTTGAACAATTAGAATTGGCTTAGCCATATATGGAATGGGGAGAATGTAATGATTTGTTGGTCCCCACACATAGGAGAGAGTAACAAGGAGGAGAATGCATGGCAAAGATGGGATGGTGGGAAAGAATGTTTTCCAGAAGACAAAGTTCCCTTCATAACATTTCCCACAGATGTCCAGATAAAAATAACAGCTGGGATGTCAGCAGAGACTGAATGAGTTTACTTAATCAAATCATTACCTTTATCGTGCACTTTGGTTGGATTCTGAAAAGTTTGCTGAAAGGGTGGTGTCTTTAAAACTATGCAGATGACGTACCCCCTATAGAACATGATATTTGAAGTTTTGCCCTTAAAAAGTGTCTCTGCTGTGCTATGTCTAATGCTGAAATTCCACATCATGGAAGGAAGGTAGATGAGAGCGAAGCCAGTCGCTAAGGTCCATGAGACACTGTGGCCAGTGAGAGGGGCTGTGTCCTTCCTAAAGGATCACAAACCCCATTTTAAATCCGTTGTGGAACCAAAAACAAGG